>NC_048219.1:134006874-134293740 GCF_002007445.2 Ailuropoda melanoleuca | reverse complement strand
CTTGTTTTATAGGGATCTTAGGGATGTGGGCTTCTTGATTTTTCAGCCTGCCTTCTTGGGGAGGGGCCTGCCGTGCCGATACTCAGGCAACCCTGTCTGGGTAGAGTCTCCGTGTCCTCTGAGAGGGGGGATAGGGATGGGTACACTGTGAGCTGGTATTTCCAGGCTTTTGTCTCTGGCGGCTTTCCCTGGCGGTTTGCTGTGCCTCTTCTGAGAGTCAGAGCAGCAGTTGCTGAATCTCAGCCTGTCTCAGAACAGAGGGATTGTGGACCATTCTCCACTGATGTTCTGGCCACTTTAACTCTGTTTCTGTTGGTGCTGCTCAAGCGTTCCGGGATGTGGGTCCCACACCCGGCATCCCAGCCCTCATTTCCAGGGCCAGCGCATCTCTGTCCTTTGTGTTTCTAACGCCACCAGCTGCCAGCCGCCAGCCGCCCCCGCGCGCTCCCGGAGCTCCCGGTCTCAGTCTGGTTCCGGTGAGCACTCCGGAGCTCCGTTTCGTCTGTGGGCGCGTGTTCCCCAGCTCACAGTCTCAGTGTGCTCTCTTGCAGGTGCCAGTCCNCTGCTCTCTTGCGGGTGCCAGTCTGCGAGTCAGCCCGCTCCCCCCGTGTAGGTGGCTACCGCTTCTCGGCACCCGATATCTGTGCGTGGTTTCACGGCTCCCTGCTTTGTACCTCAATACTCAGTGCTGGAGATGTTCATTTGTAGAGATCCAGATGTATCTTCCTGTGTCTCAGGCTGATTCCGTGGATGTTCAGGCTGGTCTGGTATCTATCCAACTCAACTCAGGGGACCGGCTGAAAAAGGGGTCCCCTACTCCTCCGCCATCTTAACTCCCTCCTCTCTCTCTATCCAATTTTTAAGTTAAAAACCTGTGCATTAAATTTACCTACAAGTGAGGTTAAGAGTAATCTGTAATATATATGGTTAGAATTTAATAATGATTTAATCAATGCCAGGAGATGAAATAACATGGAACTGAAAGTTCTTCATCTAAATTAATTTTTAGCTAATAGCTTTTATCTTAGTTAACAATTGTTGTACTCTAAGAATTCTACTGTGGTGTCTGAATCACCACTAAGTAGAATAATGATCTTCACTAATGAGATGTATAATAGAATCAGACCTTCAATTTGCAAAGTTAGGGAAATGCTGTTACTTACTACGACTAGAATAATGCAGGATAAATTATTTGGAGTTATATTAGTTACTTAATAAAAAGCAAAACCTCATTTAGAGCTTAGTTTCCTTTTTATTTCATTGTTTTCATAGCAGTACACAATGACATATTTTCCAAAGGAAATGCACCCTCAATTTTAAAGGATTCATTTTAGAAGCAAATAAAATAAACAGAAGCTCCATTCTTGGTATTAAGAATTCAGGATCTGGGCACTGGTGCTGCTATTAGAGAAAAAAGGCATCTACAGTAATTGGGCCCTATGGGTTTTTTACTCACAGTACAAAGAGAAAAGATGAAGCAGTTGGGGCCTGTGGCCAGAGTAACCTGCCCAACAAACACTGTGCACAGCTTAAAGTAGAAGGAAGCAAGCAAGCCAATTACCCATCGCAAGCCCACATAGAGAGATATAGTCATCAGGGTGAGCAAGGCATAGTCCAAGCTGCCAAAGACCTCCTGAGTTAGCCAGAGTTTCTCTTTAAGGTATAGGAATACATTTCATGAATCCAAATTGATTACAAAGTAGAAACTTAGAAGAGGTATAAGCATTCTTTTGTTGAGTTTTTAGCTTCCTTGTATCCTTTGAGAGGTTTCTATTCTGGTAGGAGAATTCAGATAAGTCCCCAATTTGTTTTGCCAGTAAAAATCTTCAACACCTTCTGGTAATTCCTTATAGCAACTGCAGAATGCCCTGGCATCAATAGTGTTATTATCAAAAAGACAGTGCTGCCCTGCCTTTAAAATCAGGCTATATTTTATTGTCCCTTTAATGAAAACTTATGATATTTACATTCCGTCAAGCAATTCCAAAAACTGTTCCAAAGCCAGTGGTGTTTTCTCACACAAGTCTATATTAAGTAGATCAAATAAACAGGATGAATTTACAGGAAAAAGAACAGATGGAACTGCTGTATCATTCTACTGATGATCTCGGGTCCTAACAACAACCTCTAGCAAGACTGAGCTTTCAAATATTAAGAAAGTAACTGCTATCTAGACAAGATACTCAACTGGACTTCTTCCAGTACAAACATCAGCTATAGAGTTTTCCCACTAATTGCTACTTTCTTAACTCTTAAGAATTATAGCATAAACAGAACACCCATTGCTTTGGACTGCCCAGCAAGTTAGGTTTGGAAGTGTCCCAAAATGCTGACTGATGACAGCTTCTTAGCAGCAGCTGGTGGCGTTTTTCATCCTGATAGCACTTTCAACACTCTGAAGTTCCAAATGAATTAGCTTCACATGTTTGTTCTTGTAAAGAGAAGGGGCCCTATACATATACACACCCCCCACACCCACATACACATATTTATATCTTAATTATTTTTTCATTGTTTTCAAAATCTTTTCAAAGAAAGCAAAGGATAATAATTATTATAAACACAGATGGAGTTCTACAGTATTTTTCTTAAAAGAACATTGTCAGTTTCAAGTGTTTCGAGACAGCTTAGGGAGTCCATAATTCATTCAATTCTTGCCATATGAAAACTAATTCTTTATATCTGTCTACCTTTGTAGGTATTCATTTGTATGCAAGTACTATGAATGGCAGAATTACATTTTCCATGTATTTAAATTAGAATACAGTTTGGCACCTCTTTTCTCATTTTATATCTCTGGCTGTAGACATTTTCCATGAAGTGTGGTCCCTCTTATTCTTCCCCAATTTTTAGATAGTGTCTCAACAGTCATTTCATAACGTATTCCAATCAACTGCCATTTCTCTGGACTTCTTCTATTTTTGTAAAAGCTAAAAAAGTTATGTTTTTGGAATCATAGTTGTAATAGTTCTGGTATGAGGATGGTACTGAGTATAACAGTACTTTTAGTAAATGATGATATTGAGAAAATATTTCTTTTAAAATTGTTTTAAGGTATAATCGGTTTTTTACATCATCCAGCTTCAAAATCAGTTTTCTGTGATTTTTCCCTGCGGAAATCTACCAAATAATGTGTCAAAAAGATTTTAAACCTTAGGTGATAGGTGTATAGAGTTTCATTATACTATTATTTTTACTTTTCTATATATTTACATTTTTCCATAATAACTTTTTCGAATATAGCAAAACATGCATTTTATGGAAAGCTTGCTTTTAATTTTAAACCAATATCACATTTGCTATTGTCTATTTTTAAAAACTTGTGTTTTATGGCTTAAAAGAATGGCATTTGTTATACAATTATACCTAATATATTTTAATAGTATGTTATATGTTTTAATATATAATTAATGTTTAATATAATTTTAAAACTAAAATGCATTAAATTTTGCCTAAAATGCATTAAATTTTAACATTATTTCATTTGCAAAGTGTCTAGTGCAAATTTAGCCTCCTCAAAGGGAAAGTATCTTTTCTTTGAAGTCACTAACTCTTGGTATTTTTTTTTTACTTTTTTAAGATTTATTTATTTATTTGAGAGAGAGAGCACACATGCACAATATGGTGTGAGTGGGGGGAGGGGCAGAGAGAGAGGGAGAGAGAATCTCAAGCAGATTCCCCACTGAGTGCAAAGACTGACATGGGGCTCCATCTCACAACCGTGAGATCACAACCTGAGCTGAAATCAAGACTGGAGGCTTAACTGACTGAGCCACCAGGAATCCATCTTGGTATTTTTATAATAGACAACTCTACTTCCAATAATTTTCAATCTGACATGCCCCCTCAGGTGGGACTTATCCATAAGCTAATGTAGGGGAGGGTGAATGAGTCATAGTCATTTAGTTCTGCTGTCAATTTTCTAGGGTAATTAACACGCTTAGTTTTACTTGAAAGAGATTTTAGAAATGCTATTTCATGTTAAGTGCCCACGGGGTGATAGTTTTCTTTTCTCTTACAGAGGGACACCTACTTTCACACCAACTCAAGAAAGAGGAAAGATAATATCCCCTGCACACCTCCCAGTAGTCAGTCCCCTCTTGTACATAAATGACAAATAGACTGGTCACATTTGAACAGCGTAGTAGTTACTCAGCAATTTGAAATAAGAATATAAGAAAATGTGATATGCTGAAAATATGGGACATTTCAAGAGTTTGCCAGAAGTTGGTCTTCCCTTCTGCTTTATTTTCTAAATTATTATTTTCTGATCATTTTTTCTTGTCTGATACACTATTATTTTATTGTTCTCCTTTGTAAATATATCATCAGAAAGAGGAAAACCTATTCCTAAATCTTCCTTGGGTTATTCTTCTTTCCCTTGGTTGATTCAACTAAACCTATTAAACTTTTAACATGTACAAAGACAAGTACATTTTGAAAATGTATTTCAAAAACTGTCCAAAGAATGCTCCCTTTGGTAACATATTGTTATTTCTTGTTTTCAATATGCAGGGTGTGCTCTGTGCTGCTCCACTGATTTTTATCATTCCATCAGCATGCTATCTGAAACTATCTGAAGAACCAAGGACACACTCAGATAAGATTATGTCCTGTGTCATGCTTCCTGTCGGTGTCATGGTGATGGTTGCTGGACTCGTCATGGCCATCGCAAATCCTCAAGACTGCACCCATGGGCAGGAAATGTTCTACTGCTTTCCTGAAAATCTCTCCCTCACAAACATCTCAGTTTCTCATCTTCAACTGACAACACGATTTCCGGTTTTAAATAGCAGTATCTTTCAATGAGTTGACATATTTTCAAAAGTACATATGTTTTCAGAGACTTCTAAACCACATCACATTCACACACGTTTTAGTCTGTATATTATAAAATTATTATTTCGGCATTTATCAGATTTGGTTTTCTTTACTCTTTAGTCCAATATAAAAGATAAAGAGGAAAAGAAAATTGAATGCATTTTTTTGTTTTATTGCTTTCTTTTAAACAAAATTAATGTTTTGTTTTAATGACTGTGCTGCCTTAATCTCAACTGCAGGAGGAAAAGTGAAGCCCTTGGCCCTTGCTGCCATCCTCTCAAAGCATTATTCTTTTATTCAATAGGTGAGACAACATACTGCACTCCAAAATAAGTCGGTGATTGTGGGTTGCCATTTTGTGTATGTATCCTTTATGAGAAAAAATTTTTGTCTTTTAAAGTTTATGGAATCAAAGAGAAGGCAAACTGAAAACTATTAAAAGGAATAGATATCCCAAGAGCAAAGTGAAAGTCTCCATTACAATTTCAGCAGATCCCTTGTTTAGAGGGGAGTGAATCCCTGGAGAAGTGAGTAAAGTCCTTCCCATGTTAAGAAGCATGAATAATAGACGGTTCAGAGCAAGATGTGTGAGAAATAAAAATTACCTCTCAAGTTTTGATCCTGTGGGAATACAATGGTAGTACCATTAAATAAATTATAAAGCAGGGGGGAAAACCACAAGCTGTTCTCAGGCACAAGCCCAAGAGATCAGTTATGTGTCAACTTTAGACCTGTTGAATTTCAAGTACTGCCGGGAGTATACAATCGGAAGCTGAACTCAAGAAGCTTGCAAGAAGAATCAGGGCCCCAGAAGAAGGGTTCTCACTCCTCTGGGACCCTCAGAGAGGTTCTCGAGAGTGCTTGTTGGTTGGCTGGACTCTGTAGAAGCAGACACGCAGATGGAGTTTGGCATGCAGGTATTTATTAAGGATCATCACTAATGGAAGAGAGGCAGAAAGCAGGATCGGGAGGGAAGGTGGAACTGCAAGGCAGGCCAACAAAGCCTCAGCCAAGTCCATGGGAGACTGGAACATATGTGGCCCATCAGAGTTGTCCTGTTTGGGTGAAATAGCCAACTTTTATTATCACTGCCTCCATCTGTCCTTGAATGTGGGTACCTGTGGAGGCCGAGCCCTTGGCAGCTCTTTGCAACTGAACAAACCCTAAAGGAACTGAGAACTGGACGCCGTCTTCTGGTGGCTAGGGCACCACATGCTTCCTTATAGGGGAACTGGTAGGCACAGCTGTGTCCACCACAGCGGCACTCCGTTTTTAATGAGGATTTTTAAAATATCTTTTCATGAGGATTTCACATCTGACACTCTTAAAAATAACAAGAAAATTTGGGACCATCTGGACAGCTACCCTACATCAAATCACCCCCAATTTTCTCACCTTTTCATTTGTATTTCAAGTTGACAATTGATAGCACTGTATTAATTGTCGCCAAATAGAAAATATTGCAAGCAGAGTTAATACACACATGATGCGTTTGTACAAATCACAGCAAAAGAAAAAGAAAAAAAAAAACCCAGAGGAAGTGTATAAAGGATAGTTTCACAGTGGTTTGAATAAAGAAGTGGTGAAAGCTGAGTCATCATGTGACTTATAGTAAGAAAGACCTGTTGAAAGCCCAGAAAGCTGCACCTTAGGTGGAACCGTGCTCAGGCTCGGAGTGGGATTTTTTACTTCAATAAACATGATCCATGTGACTCAATTAGTTTAAATTCTACTGGCTATATAACTTTTATGTATTTAATTTGTAGATTTGCTTTTTATAGATGTTTAAGAATCATAAGGTTAAGTGGTTTGTGCCTATTTTTAGATTGACACATGTTTTGGTAAAATGGTAATAAAAATACTTTCATTCCATAGTGAGGGAATGTAAGAAATTTTTGCAGCAGTCTATCCCTCCATGATTCAAGACTGAGAAATACTGACCTACATAGTTTATTAGATAAAAATCACAAGAGATGAGAGTTCCAAGAATGTACAAAGAGAAGCACATCGAGGATAATGTAATTTAGCACTTAACCATCTATTATCTTGTAGTTTGGGTATTGCTTCAGACACCAAAAATTAAATTAACCTTGACTCTTCAAGTAGGTTAAAAAACAAAACAAAAACAACTCCTGGTAGGAACTGAGTATTACATTAATGCCTAATAAATATTTGTTTATTTTTTATTATTATTGTTCCTAATCCACTTTAGAAAAAAACTGCCTTACATGAATTACCAACATCTTTCAAATTATGATAGAATAAATCTTAGAAACTCACATCTATTTTGCAAGATCACTTGTCTGTCTATTTTGCCAGCATGCAAAACTTCAAGAACCACCTCCCATTTTTTTCTGCCTCAATTTAATAAGAGATTTCTACTGAAATTCGTTCCCTCCCTGCCACTTCTTGCCCCTAACAAAGCAACTTTAGGATTTAAAACCAATTTCTGAGGTTGTCACGACATTTGAATTTATAAAATGATTCTTAATTTTAAAAAGAAAGGAAGGAAATAGTATCTTTACGCACTAATGTAAACATCTACCAATGCATTTCCATCAAAGGTACAGACTGGATGACACCTGTGTAACCTGTGAACTGGATCCTTGTTCATATAACAGTTTATGATAGGCTCTTTCACTTCAACCCTAATGTGAACCATCTCCGAATATCAGAGAAGGTAGACCTCCTTGCCTCTGATTGTTTCCAATGCTGTCGAGTAGTAATTGCTGCCTCTTGTCTTTCCTGTAAGAACCCTGAAATCCAGGTTATTCAGCTAAGAAAATCCCCACTAGTCCTTTGCTGAATGCATACTCTACAGATCAATTTAATTAAAGATTAACTTATTGGACAGGAGTAGGCCTCTTTCTAGTTTATCTTCTGCCATCTTCTCAGGAAAGCAGTATTAGTCTGTGTGTTTTGTTTGTTTGTGGTGTTGTTGTTGTTGTTGTTGTTGTTGTTGTTGTTTAGGAGAGCTGGCCACTGACAAGACCTGGTGTTGCAAGGTATTCCAAAAGTGGCTCAAGCATGGGCTAGCCAGTGACCACGAGGTAGGGTACTCATAAATCTTTTACTAACTGTGGTGGGGGTAATAATTAGCTACACCAGTCAGATAAGCTCCTTTAAGAATGTATAATAATTCTGAAAAGTATATAAAGAATTTACCCTGATAATAGAGTAAACATGCAGAACGGACGAGAAATACCATGAGCTAGGGACCAGCTAGACTGGAAGAGGGAGGAAAGAGCACATTCTCTGGAGCAGTGGTTCTCAAACTTCAACATGTGTCTGAATCCCTTGAAGGTCTAGTTAAAACACAGATTGCTAGGCACCCCCTCCAGAGTTTCCGGTTCAGTACTTTGGGGTGAGGCCCGAGAATTTGCATTTCTTTAAAGTTCTCAGGTGGCGCGGCTGCTATTGGTTCAAAGATCATATTCGAATAAGTTTAAAGGTTGGACATAAGAGAGTTGCTAGATGGTGTCATCTGTTTAGAGGCTGGGCAAAATGCAAGCAAGATGTAGAAATGCTGTGCTGGAGCTCAGGGAGAAGACCGAAATTAGGCACAGAGGAGGGAGAGCTACTGGCACATATTAAATGTTCTTATCCTCAGTCTCTTTGAAAAATCATTTGCAGAAGCTTACTGAGTGAAGAGAAGAAACCAAGACTGTAAGATTAGTGAAGAGTAATGGCAAGGGAGGGGAGGAGAGTTAACAACAAAGAAGAAAACAGAGATTACAGTCTAAAGTCAACACAGCTCCAGTGGTTAAGCTGAAAGCCTGGTTTGGAACCTACAGGCATTCGGGGAAGATAGCCTGAGCTTCATAGGAGGAAAAGAAGGAAGGAAATATCCCAGTTCCTCAAAAGTACACCAAGTTTTCCTAGGACTAAACTCTCAATGGAAAGTCTTACTTGGAAATTACAAAGGGAACATAAGTATCACTGGGCTGGATTCATAATAACATCATGCAGATAAAGAATTCCTGTAGCAGTCATGTATAGGACACTTTAATAATCATTTCACTAATGTTTGCTCAACCACAGTGAAGATTATCAATAAATTTAGCTTTGGAGTTTTTATTATATTATTCATTTATAATAATATGCTAAGTGCCTTTAAAACACACACACACACACACTCACAACCAGATTGAGTGTGTCCTCTAACTTCCACCTGTTTCTGGTCCTTACCAACTCACACCTAGACTGATGTCACAACCTCTTACCTAAGTACTCTGCCTCTAGTCTCTTCTTCCTTCAATGTATGTGTTTGTGCATCACTCTGTGAATCAGCTTATTAAACTGACATTATTAACCTGATGTTTGATAGATAATACCACTTGTTTGTTCAAAAGCTCTCCATGAAACTCTTATGCTTATAAAATAAAGTACAAACTCCAAACTCCAGCCTGTATTCAAAACTTTCATAATATGGCCTCAACATGGCATTCTGGCCTTATCTCCTGTGACTCCGGGAATGGGATCTGTAGCCTAACTAAAGCATTCCTTTACACTGACCCTGCTCTGTGCCGCCTTTGCCTTTGCCCCTAAATTCTTAGCATTCTCTCATTTGCTTATCCAACCCCTCCCTCCCATCAAAATTCTGTCAGTTCTTCAATCTTCTCCCTGTGCGATACCTAACAATTCGAGCTGCAAGTCAGTTGTTCCTCTTTTGGAATTCTGTAATTCTTTTAGTTATGTTACACGAAGAAATCCTGTCTGTCTACCCAAAGTTCCTTGAGGACCAACAGTGTGCTTTAAAGCTCCTTTTTATTCAAATCTCATGGCAAGGAGCCTTGTAGTAAACACTTAAGAATTTGAAGGGAGATTGATGGTGTAAAAGGGAAAATGGTTAATTGTACCAGTACCATACACATTATTTTATTGGATTTTTTTCAGCTATAATGATTGTCGTTATAAAGTATAATTGCATTTCAATGTGATGTAGTCAATCATCCAACAAGCTGGTTTAGATGATTAAGTTGGGTTTCTTATTTTGGTTTATTGTGCATTGAAACTTCAGAGAAATTGGGATATTCTTAAAAGGACTCTTCGAGTAAATACCAATCAGCACATATCTTTTCACTTGTTTTGACTGCTAAATAAACATTTGCTTGTATCTTTCTTAATTATAAGCTCCTTGAAACCTAAGACCATGTCATGGTTAGTTTTCTTTTTTGCCAGTGTATAAAACATTGAATGACTTGACTTTATCTAATATATATATATATTTATACATATATAATTCAAATTTATAACCCACCAAGAAAACTCACATTAACCCCTTTATTTAAGATTATTCCTTAAAAAATGAAGTGCCAAAACTTTAAACCAAATGTGTTTATGATTTAGGTACAATTATCACCTTGCCTAATCTCAGCGGACAGCTCAGTAATTTTATAGAGCACAGAGAAGAAGTGATTTAGGAACGCACAGGCAAAATTTAAGAACAACACTTCAGGCAACATATCAGTTTGCAGTTTTAAGTTTGAAAGGCTTTGAAAATGTTTATATCCAAGATACAGTGGCAGCTATGTATTTATCATTTTTAAATTTCGTTATGCCAGAGGACAAGGCCGGTTCCAGAAAAACAAATACAGCCCAGGCTTCTTAGAGTCAGGTCCCGTTGCAAAACAACATTGTTCTTTAATCTTTATGTTCTGAGAGAGAAAATAGTAAAACATCCACAAAGAAAAGTCACCATTTGGGTGACTTCTGACTTCTCTTGCACAAGTTTGCATTCTTGTAGAGTCTTAAAAAGAATTTTCTAAGTTACAACTTTTAACTATTGTTCCTCCATGTACAAAATGTAGATAAGCTGGAAGTTGAGTAAAATGACCTTGGGTTTTATGTGCTCTGTCTCACAGCATTTCAAAATGAACTTAGATTTATTTAAAAATCTGTAAGAACAGACAAGGGAAGGAAATTAACTTTAAACATTTGGAAAAACAGGGCTTAGGAAACCCTGGGTTTTATAGAAGGGGCTGCTTGACTGTATAAACACAGTGGGAGGGGCTCCCTATTCTAGAACACAATCAGACCTTTCAAAGTAGACATTTTAAATGAGAGAATAAGAAACTAAAAATATTGGGGCGCCTGGGTGGCACAGCGGTTAAGCGTCTGCCTTCCGGCTCAGGGCGTGATCCCGGTGTTATGGGATCGAGCCCCACGTCAGGCTCCTCTGCTGTGAGCCTGCTTCTTCCTCTCCCACTCCCCCTGCTTGTGTTCCCTCTCTTGCTGGCTGTCTCTATCTCTGTCAAATAAATAAATAAAATCTTTAAAAAAAAAAAAAAGAAACTAAAAATATTGTCTTCAGGTGGAAAATTTCCTTGGAATAAATGCTTTTCTATGTGTAACCTAAATGGCACCTGATAATTCCTTGCCTCCAAGTGATCTGGTTAAACTTGATCTTAAACCCCATTCTGTATTCAGAAGCCTACTCCATAATTTCAGCAAATTCTTCTGGCCTACTTTCTCATGCTTCTCTATGCCACCATAAATCAGTGTCCTTTTGCTCTTTATCTGTAAAATTTCATGATACTGTAGATGCAAAACACAATCCCTTCATCAGTTTCCATAAAAACCCACTCACATCATGCATTGTGTAAAGTGTTTATTGTTGTTACATCTTTTGAAGATTTAGAGTGGTTACAAGGAAGGGCCACATCCTGGAGCATGGCCTTTGACCAATCTTTAGGCTTCACTAAGTGCCTCATTTACTCCTCTCAATTTCCATCTCCTTCTCCAGATGAACAAGCAACTGAGGGAACTCAGACTTCCTCACTGAGGTCCCAGCAGCTTCAGGCCTCTAGAAGACCTCTCTCCCACTTTATCCTACACTTCATGATTATATTTTCCCGACACAACTGCCATTCTCTTCCTAAGAAGCATCCAGATGGAGACTGTCAACACACCTATATTTTTCCATTTCCTTACATATATGTACCCTGTGATTTATATTCTGAATTGCTTTTCTGGTGACTTTGCTCTCCATAAAAAGAGAAGCCCAGAAGACATCTGCCTCTCATAAAATTAAAATGTGGGCTCCTGGCTTTAACTAGGAGCTGTTCCATCTGAATGGGTAACACAAGGGTGACCACTGTGGTTTCCCAACACAGCCAAGCCACATTGCTTAAAGCTGTTTCCCCTGAAGGCCTCTACTTTGTGTCTTCAGCCATTGTAATTTTTCACTTCAACACCAGTACTATTCTCCAAACAACAGCTGTGTGTCTGCCCACTTCCTTTGCACTCTGGATAAATCTGGCCTTTCAGAATTACATTAGAGCAGGCCCAGCAGTAGTGGGTGGGATAATCCTCTGCTTTATAAGTAAGGAAAATCTGAAAAGTTTCTCTATTCATTTTCTCAAATATCTTCTATGGAATGATACCGAGGTATCTGACATATTGTTGATTGCCTTTCAGTATATAGAACACAGACACCTCTTAACACTAGGGTATAAATTAGAAGATCCAGTTTAACAATGAGAAGAGTAGCTCTAAATTCTAAGCTCTAAGGGTGGCTCATGAGAATGCTGCCTTCCCCACTCCTCTCCACCTCCCTAAATTCCAGCAGAACTTCAGATTTTGCCCAAATGTCTCCTCCTCTAAAAGGTCTTCCCAGCCTTCTTCAGCAGACCATAGCTTTTCTTCTTCTGCAAGACTATGGGTATAATCTGGTGGTTAACAGAAGGAACAATCCAGTGTAAATAAGAACTTTATAACAATTAGACATTGTTGGCATGGGCTGCCCTGGAACTCAGTGAGCCTTTTGTGCCTAGAACAACTTACAGGTTGGAAAAACAGTTGCCCACAATGTGGTAGGGGCAGTTTATTGCTGAATAAAAACCGAACGTGATCTTTAAGGTCTCCCCTAATGCTGAGCTTCTAGTTACTGCCTGTGTCCTCTGATGAAATAAAATACAGAGCTGTTCTGCAACTGCCTCATTATTTGTGCATGTCTTTTCATTTTTTTCTAAATAAATATGGAACAGCTCAGGAGCAGCAATCTTTTCATTCCTTTTCAATGCTTAGACCACCTTGTACAAAATAATTGTTCAAAAAAATTTATGAATTGAACCACATAGCTGGTTTTGAAGGGAGGTTAGGAAACGGAAAGGAGGACAACCTGGAGAGAGTAAAGCCAATATGGAGCAGCACCACAGCATGACATTTCTAGGGATCAGGTCCCACTGAAGGATGGGAGCTCACAGGGCATTAGAGCAATCCTTCAACAGCCTCAATTATTCTACCACTAGGTCCATGCAGAAATTATTGCTGCCACTGCTGACCAGCATGCAAAAGCAGTTCTCATTCTCTTCCTTCTTGTCATCACTCCTGATTTTCTACATATGAGAAAGATATTTGCAGGAAACACTAAACAAAGAGTTTAATAATTATGGCAAACATATCCATAAATTCTTTTAATTGCCCCCTTTGATTGGAGGAAATTCCATAAAAGCAGAATAGAACCCAATCACAGACAAGATAAAGACAAGTGCATCAAATCCATAGTTGGATTCACAGATGTGCGGCATCTACTGGTAATTAAAAGCTGGGAGGTAGTTTTACTGCCTTATGCTGAAAAGAATGGTTTGTGGATCACCAGCACTGGCACTGCCTGGGAGCTCTTTAGAAATGCAGAATTTCAGGCTCCACTTCAAACGTACTGAACCAGAATCTGCTCTGTAACAGCCCAAGATTGTTTCTGTCCAAGTTGGAAAAGCACTAGCGTACAGGGCCTTGTCTTTTGGGAGGGGGGCTTATCAGAATCAGCTAGGAAAATTGGTTAAAGTAAAAGCACCTCCTGGAGAGTCTATTATGCCCACACTAGTGTTTCTGTTACTGATGAGAATTGTGATAACATATTTCTGGGGATTTGGGGAGGGAAAATGATTGCAAATAATTGACCTACAGCTATAACACTGAAACCCATTCCTGTTTATTGTGTTTTTTTCCAGAGCAATCATGCAATCAAAAATGAGGTTTTTTCCCCCCAACATTGTCTAAAATTTAAAAAACTAGTCTTACCTTTTCTTTAGATCAAAATGGCAATTTCTTTTTAACAATGCTACAAATGAAAAATTTTAAGACAGCCTGTTGACTTCTAGTTTGCATGTAAAAAGCCTTAATGAATAAGTCAGAAAGTTTTTAGCATGGGAATGTGCTTTGAATTTATGATCATATCTGGGGAGTGGAGAGGATTATCACTGCATTGAATATGTAAAGCCTGATCACAGCATTTATATTTGGTATAATGAATGGAGAGGATAACTTAATAGGTAAATGTATGAAAGTCACCAAAAATACTCTATGTTGTTTCTAGATTAAGCAGTTGATTAAACAAAATATTCACTATCATAAGACATGCTCTCCAGTTGAAGAACTGCTTAAAATACATTTTTCTTTAATAAAGATGAACATGTTATTACTTTGTTAACATTAAAAGCTTAACAGAAAAATGTGCTCTATTTTGAAGCAAAAAATAACTGAATAATATAATGTAATTTAAATTTAGTTAGGGTGTGGTATTCAGAGAATGGAGAACATTCCTCATTCTAACTTCAAGAACTCTTGACTATGACGGGGAGCCACTAAAAAGTTCCTATCTAGGTGACAGCGACTCAAATTTCCTCAGTCATGTGTGAAAGGTCATGAGGTCTGAGTCCAAAGTTAGAAGAGTGAATCTCAACTTTGTCCTTATTCATGTAAGCAAGTGATTTAACCTTTTTGATCCTCACTTTTGTGATCCTTAAAATGAAGAAATCATTATATATTAGGTTTCTATGAGAGTTTTTTCATATGTTTATTGATAATGTGAATTACTACGTATATATTACATTTACTCATTTTCTCTCATTGTGTCTTTTGTTTTTTTTTGGATGAAATGATATCATGCCTTTATGAATAATGCATGATATAATTTTTAAAAATTGGCATTTACCTTTTAATTTTGTTAATCATCATTTTACCTAACAAGTTTTTAATTTTATAAAGCCAAATATATTGTTTTTAAGATTTTTCAATTGTTTTCATAAAAGTCATCCTTTAGTCAAGAGAAGATAATACTTTACATAAATAATCTTCTAGATCTGAATTAATTATAATTTACTCATGCCTTTTAAAGTACTTTTATTATAAAATAATAAAGTGCACATTGTAAATAAAAATATTTTGGTTTTCCTAATATTTTGCGATTATGGTTAATATTTTGGTTTATTTCCTTTTTGTCATTTTTCTGTGTAGATTTTGTCCAAAATTGGGATAACACTATTACAACATAATAAGAAATATATGTTTGGTCTCTGCCTCCAATTCCTGACACAGAGCTCCTAAAGCCCTCATACTATTTTTTAAGTGATACAGATGCTAGGAGCATCTTCTGTTTTTTTTTTTTTTTTTTTTTTTTGACAGAGATAGAGACAGCCAGCGAGAGAGGGAACACAAGCAGAGGGAGTGGGAGAGGAAGAAGCAGGCTCACAGCAGAAGAGCCTGATGGGGCTCGATCCCGCAACGCCGGGATCACGCCCTGAGCCGAAGGCAGACGCTTAACCGCTGTGCCACCCAGGCGCCCCGAGCATCTTCTGTTCTAATACTTGGTCTTTGACCCAGATTCCTGACACAAGAGCTCTTAGACCCTTGGAATTTCTACTGTGAATAGAGTCTCTTTTTGTATGCTAATGAGATGTCTGGTGGCTAGGGGCCCTTAGATAGCTTCAGGTAGGGGGTTGTTCACCAAAAAGACTAAGACATGAGTAGAAGGTTGAGCTATCATCCCTACCTTCAACTTCTGGGGAGGGAGAAAGGATGGACTTAATTACCAATGGCCAATTATTTAATCCATTATTCCTAAGTAATAAAACTTCCATAAAAACTCTAAACAACAGGATTCAAAGTACTGCCTGGTTGGTTAACACATGGAGGTGCTGAGAAGTTGGTATGCCTGGAGAGGGCGTGGAAGCTCTGTATCATCCATCACCCCCAACACCTTGCTCATGCATCTCTTCCATTTGACTGTTCCTAAGTTGTATCCCTCATTATAAATCAGTCATAGTGAGCAAGATTTTCCTGAGATCTGTGAGCTGTTCTAGTAAGTTATCTAATCTGAGGAGGAGATTATATATATTAAATCGAAGCATATATATTAATATATGCTTCAGTTTGAAAGTATTTTATCTTAAAAGAATTAAAAACTTATTTCCTGGCTCTGTCCACTGCAAAGGCCTAGAAGTAATGACCAATACATAGCATATTGAGCACAGCAATTTCAAACTGTGGTCTCCAAACACCTTTCTTACTTAAAGGAACGAGGGCTCCTTGGAAAAATGTCTCAGGGCAGAAGTGGAACAGAAATGTGCAAGGTAAGAATAGAGCATCATGTGATAACAGAAAACAAACAAGCAGAACCATCAAAAGAACTTGGAAGTCAACTTGAAGGGCTTTTTCCATTGGTCAAAGATGAGACAGCATGAGCATCAATCAGGATAATAATAGCAGTGGTTTAAAATAAATCCTGTATGTGTTTAAAAAAAACCCCAAATAACTCATTTATCATCTTTGGAGGACTAGAAAGGATGAATGTACTATTTGAAAACTAATAAGGAAGGAGGAAATCAAGTATTTTTATAGTCTTTCTTTTACAAGCTGTATTACAGGGTAACCAAAGAATCAGTGGGAGAAAATTTCTCTTTATTAAAGTATTCCACATAACAAATGAAAAGGGAAGAGAATTAAAATATCACCATTTTATGATCTCTAATGAATGAATAAGTGCAAGCAGTTATCATCAACAGTGATAACAACACAAAAAGGGATAACCTGATATTGTTTATCACCAATGGAAAAACCACAACTCCACCTATTTAGTAGTCAAAAAGAATAACTAAATAAAATAATTGAAACTGAATTATTAAGACTGTAAATCTAACTTCTAATTTTTGTAAAATAAAAAGACAGAAGAATTTATTAAACGATATCATTGGAATGCAATTGGCAAATTCAGACTATGGAAAATTCTTCAGAGCAAATAACTCAGTTTCTTCAACAAATTGTAAAAGTAAAAAAACACCGGGAGAGAAGGAGGGAAGGAAAGGAAGGAGGGGGAAGAGAGAAAAGAAGAGAGCCTATTAATTATCAGAAACAGAGGAGACATGTAATATACCTCATTTTTTACAGATACATACTGAACTATTTATGGGTGAAATGATATCTGAAATTTACTTTCAAAATAGTCCAACAGGTAAAATGGAAGTAGATGAAAGTATAAATGAAACACGATTGTCCAAAGGTGATAAATTTTGTATAACTGGGTAACAGTGACATGGGCCTTTATTATATGTGTTTGAAATTTTCTGCAATAAAAATACCTTAAAAAGAACAAAACACTCTTGAAGTATTCCCCATAAGAAGAGAAGAGGGAGTGAATCTAATCACAAATACCCTTCCAGACCCACAGAGAAGAAATTGCATAGTTTGCACCTTTTTGAACTATTTTTTGAGCATTACAAAAAAAAAATGTATAAGCTCATAATCTTCTGGTCTTTGTGAGAGAAATTTATCCTTGAGCCAAAATGTATGCCCAACTTAATGAATAGTGTAAGACAATGGAGATAGTTCTTAAGAACTCAAATGATACTTATTAATGATACTTACTTTCTTGGGTGCAGAAATGGAGTAGAAGTGAAAATCAAGTATTCTCCTCTTTTTAGCACACTATTATTTCTTTTTTACTGTTAAAAAATAGCTTGCTAGAAAAAAAATAGTTTGCTAGAATACAGACTAACCAAGCTTATCCTTTATGTTGAAGACTTACAATTATTATCTGCCATGAATTTATTTTTTAAACAGTTTGCCAGTATGCGAATCAACCAAAAGACCGACAGCTTCCAAATGGAGTGCTCAAATTTGAGGTACGAATAGATGTCTCTCCTCAATGGGTTCCCTCCAGCACATGCTTTGAATAAGTTTCTGGATAATCACAAGGCAGAATAGCTCCCCTCAAGACCTCACAGAGATCACTGTCTTTCTTTTCTCACTTTTCTTCCCAGCAATACCCAACCTTGTGTTGTCCCCAGAAATAAGACACACTCAGAATGCATTAACATACACAGAACCATAGACCGAAACATCTGAAAAGGCTCTAAATCTCTGTTACAGTGTGAGAAAATTTAAGAATACAAATTATATAGTGTTGAGGTAATTTGCAAGTACACAGTCTCACATTCCTCAATTAACTTGGCACAGGTTTAAAGCCTTAAACAGTCTGTTGTATTCTTCTTGAAAGCAGCTGGCCCCACCTTGGCCTTGACTTAAGGTCACTGCCCTTTCTTGCTGGGCAAACCACCACCCCAGGCTTCCTCTGAGTTTTACTTCTACAGGTTTCCAAGGACTCCAGAGAGCCAGGCTATTTTTTAGGCTAGGGCCCAAGTCAAGTTCTCTGCACTCACTTGGAAACTGTTCTGGCAGCTCCAGGTATGAGCTAAGAATTTTCTGACCAGCCTTCCTCTGGAGTTTGGGCAATGACAGTTTACCTGAGCTAAACATCCCCCCTTAATGAATATGTTCTGCATATCTTGTAATTATTTTACTTTTTTCCTCTCCTTCCTATGCTTCAAATTTTCAAAGACCTTGTATTATCCTCTTTTTTCTATTCCTTATCACATACACCTAAGGGCTCCCTACCACCATTCTCCACTCCACCTTCCAATCAGTTTCCATGAAAATGCCCAAGCTCTAAATATATCCTTGGACTTGTAAACTCTCTCACACAGTTGAACCCTTATCATAGACACTTTGGCCGAGCAAAATGGATAATCACATTTCCCAACTTAAAGGAAGGTCTGTGACAGTCCTGTGTAGCAAATACCTCTGGGAATTACCCAGCCCCTTGGATCCTTTTTCGGAAAACTGACCTTGAACAGGCAGAACCCCTTCTGCCCTTGTTCTTTGTACAGAAAACTGGAAGTGCCTGAGCGGCATTACATTCCTGGGAAAACCCATAGCCAAGCACTGACTTGTGTGGGAGTTTGATAGCCCAGACGTTGCCTCAAAGTGGGACATGTCTGAGATGTAACTTATGTTTCAGAGTACCCATGGAATCAGTCTGAGGTTGAGAAGTACCTTGAAATTTCTTGCTCATTTCCTTCCCCCTATTCAGTCCTGCTTCCTCTACTCTCTTACCTGCTTCTCCTGGGAGCACTTCCTTAATAAATCATGAATATTTATATATGAATCCTTATCTCAGGGTCACCTTCTGGAGAATTCAACCTAAGAGATCATTCAACCATGATATAAAAACATTCTTTTAAAGACTTATTTTATTTGAGGGAGAGAGAGAGAATGCACGAGCAGGGGGAGGGGCGGGGGGCGGGGAGAAGCAGACTCCCCGCTGAGCAGGGAGCCCAATGCAGACCCAATCCCAGGACCCTGGGATCATGACCTGAGCTGAAGGCAGATGCTTAACCAACAGAGCCACCCAGATGCCCCTATAATAAATTTTAAATACAATATAGGCAATATAACCAAAGAAAATAGCAACGTTTCTTAAAATAAGTAAGCTCACATAAGTTTTATTGATTTCCAGTACATCTACTCTAGCCCATAAAGAAAATTTTACAGGCTGATTGTTTATATTGAAAATCACAAGCTATGCTTTCTCCACCTAGTAGATGGCCTGATACTGCCACACAAGTCATATTTGCTAAACAAATGATACCTTATGGTTAAAAGTAGCTTTTATTTAACCTTGTGTTCATCAACTGATTAGACAAGATATTTCACAATGAGTTATTTCACAGGCTTTTTGGTGCTTATATTACATAAAGAAATTCAAAATTCATTTTCACATGTAAAAACCCCTAATTAAAAAAGGAACATCTACTCACATGAGCATATTGAACATTAAACAGAAATACAAGAATTTCATATTTGTATCCCCTAAATGTAAATATTAATGTGGTAATAATTTGTTTGAGTTTTACATTTATTGTCATAATCTCCCTATCATTTCACATATTTAGTCACTGCTTCTAATATCACAGTTCTAAGGAAAGCCTTTAGTTTAGAAAATGTTTTATTGACTATTGAGCACATTTGACTTCAATTTCAGGGTCCTCATACTTCAAATGTCAACTTGCCTTAGTCTGCTGGAAACAATGTAGAGACTTATGGAGCTAATTTAAGAAATCGAGTACTTTTACTGGAAAAGAGTTGTGTTCTCATATCAACACTAGATAAAAAATGACTTAGTGTTGATGTAAGAATTTCAGTCATTTGCAGGCGAGGTTCCACAATTACTCTTCCCTTACATTTTTTTTCAAATAGATTAAATATGTGACATCTTTATATCAACACTTGAAAATCACTAAAACATCTATAATAGCATATCACTGAAGTATAGCTACCCCTGAATTTTCACTCAGTAATCACTTTCATAGCATTTTTTTGGTCCAGCTGTTCTGTCTTCGAAGAGTAAAACCATAGCAAGAATGAGTTTAATTCTTAGCAACAAAAATGAAGTATTACAGTAAAAGCGGTTCTAAGAGGGAAGTTTATAGCAATACAAGCCTATCTCAAAAAGCAAGAAAAATCTCAAATAAGCAACTTAACCTTTTCACTTAAAGGAGTTAGAAAAAGAACAACAAACAATACCTAAAACTAGCAGAAGGAAGGAAACAATAAAGATCAGAGCAGCAATAAATGATACAAAAACTAAAAAAACTTGGGGCACCTGGGTGGCTCAGTCAGTTAAGCATCTGCCTTCAGCTGCTCAGCGGGGAGCCTGCTTCTCCTTCTCCTTCTGCCTACGGCTCCCCCTGCTTATGTGCTCTCTCTCTCACTCTCGCTCTTTGTCAAGTAAAGAAATAAAATCTTAAAAAAAAAAAAAGAAACTAAAACAAACTAACAAACAAATCAATAGAACAGATCAAGGAAACCAGAATCCGGTTCTCTGAAAAAAATCAATAAAATTGATAAACCTCTAGTCAGATTTATCAAGAAAAAAAGAGGAAGGACTCAAATAAAATCACAAATAAGAGGAGAAATAACAACCAACACCACAGAAATACAACCAATCATAAGAGACTATTATGAAAAACTGTATGCCAACAGCTTGAACAACCTAGGAGAAATGGGTAAATTCATAGAAACATATAAACTACCAAAATGGAAATAGGAAGGAATAGAAACTTTGAATAGACTGATAACCAGCAAAGAAATGGAGCCAGTAAATCCCGACAAACAAAAATCCAGGACCAGATAGATTCACAGGTAAATTCTATCAAACATTTAAAGAAGAGTTAATACCTATTCCTCTTAAACTACTCCAAAAAATAGAAAAGGAAGGAAAGATTCCAAATTCATTCTATGAGGGCAGCATTACCCAGATACCAAAGCCAGATAAAGACACCACAAAAAGGAAAACTACAGGCCAATATCCCTGATGAACACAGGTGCCAAAAATCTCAACAAAATACTGGGAAACCAAATTCAACAATACATTAAAAAGATCATTCACCACAATCAAGTGGGATTTATTCCTGGGTTGCAAGTGTGGTTCAATATTCACAAATCAATCAGTGTGATACATCACATCAATAGGAAAAGGATAAGAACCATATGATCCTTTCAATAGATGCAGAAAAAGCATTTCACAAAGTACAACATCCATTCATGATAAAAACCCTCAATAAAATAGGTTTAGAGGGAACATACCTCAATATAATAAAGGCCATCTATGAAAAACCCACAGTTAACATCATTCTTAACAGGAAAAAAACTGAGAGCTTTTCCCCTAAGGTCAGGAACAAGACAAGGATGTCCACTCTCATCACTTTTATTCAACATGGTACCAGAAGTCCTAGCCATAGTAGTCAGATAACAAAAAGAAATAAAAGGAATCCAAATCGGTAAGAAAGAAGTAAAACTTTCACTATTTGCAGATGACATGATACTATATATAGAAAACCCTAAGGACTCCACAAAAAACAAACAAACAAACAAAAACCACACACACACACAAAAACCCCTGCTAGAACTGATACAGAAATTCAGTAAAGTCACAGGATACAAAATTAATGTACAGAAATCTGCATTTGTATACACCAATAATGAAGCAGCAGAAAGAGAAATTAATTTTTCACAGAACTAAAACACACAATTCTAAAATTTATATGGAACCACAAAAGACCCTGAATAGCCAAAAGCTATCTTAAAAAAGCAAAGCAAAGCCGGGAAGTATCATAATTCCAGACTTCAAGATGTATTACAAAGCTGTAGTATTCAGAACAGTATGGTACAGGCACAAAAATAGACACAGATCGATGGAATAGAATAAAAAATTCAGAAATAAACCCACAATTATATGGTCAATTACTCTTCAACATAGCAGGAAAGAACATCCAACAGGAAAAGACAGTCTCTTCAACAAATGGTGCTGAAAAAATGGACAGCAACACGTAAAAGAATGAAAATGGACCACTTTCTTACACCATACATGAAAATAAATTCAAATGGATTAAAGACCTAAATGTGAGACCTGAAACCATAACTATCCTAGAGGAGAACACAGGCAGTAATTTCTTTGATATCAGCCGCAGCAACTTTTTTAAAGATATGTCTCTCGAGGCAAGGGAAACCAAAGCAAAAATAAATTATTGAGTCTACATGAAAATAAAAAAAAACTTCTACACAGTGAAAGAAACAATTAACAAAACTAAAAGACAACCTAGGAATGGGAGAAGATATTTGTAAATGATATATCTGATAAAGGGTTAGTATCCAGAAAATATGAAGAACTTATCAAGTGTAACACCCAAAAAACAAATAATCCAATTAAAAAATGGAAACACAAACAGACATTTCTCCAAGGAAGATGTCCAGATGGCCAACACACACATGAAAAGATGCTCATCATCACTTATCATCATGTAAATGCAAATCAAAACTGCAATGAGGTGTCACCTCACACCTCTCAGAATGGCTAATGTCAACCACACAACAGCAGGTGTTGGTAAGGATGTGGAGAAAGGGAAACCCTCTTGCACTATTGGTGAGAATGCAAACTGGTGCAGCCAATGTGGAAAATACTATGGAGGTTCCTCAAGAAGTTAAAAATAGAACTACTTTATGATCCAACAATCACACTACCGGGTATTTAACCAAAGAATACAAAAACACAATTCAAAGGGATACACGCACCCCGGTGTTTATAGCGGCATTATTTACAAGAGCTAAGATAAGGAAGCAGCCCAACTGTCCATCAATCGACAAATGGATACAGAAGATATGGTGTGTGTGTGTGTGTATGTATATATGTGTGTGTGTATATATATATATATATATATATATATATATATATATAATTCAGCCATAAAAAAGAATGAAATCTTGCCATGTGCAATGACATGGATGCAGCTAGAGAGTATGATGCCAAGCAAAATAAGTCACTCAGAGTAAGACAAATACCATATAATTTCACTCATATGTGGAATTTAAGAAACAAAACAAACAAACACAAGAAAAATAAGAGAGAGACAAAGCAAGAAACAGATTCCTAATTATAGAAAACAATCTGATGGTTACCAGAGGGGAGGGGGGAAGAAGTGGGTTAAATAGGTGATGGGGATTGAGGAGTGCACTTGTCGGGATGAGCACTAGGTGATATATGGAACGGAAACTAATATATATACTAATATATACTTGAAACTAACACTGTAGGTTAACTAACTGGAATGAAAAATAACTAAAAAATTCAGCATCAGATAAAGCTTCATAGAACAAAAAACAATGAAAAAAAGATTATTTAATATGAGACAGGCTACCATAGCAAGAAGGTCTGGATAATCTGTCTCAGGGGATCTGAATGATAGAATAACTGTCAGTACATAGTGCAGACATCTGGCTTCATGCAGAACTGGTAATTTCTTGAAGACCCTTCCAATTGCATGAGCTTGTGATTATTCATGGAGGAAACTCTTTTGTATCATTTACAAAAAGTTTGACCTCTGCAACTTTAGCTTTATGGAGAAAGTGAGACAAACTTATTTTCCAGGCAATGATTTAAGAGGGAAAAATATTTACAAGGTGCTTGAATGTGATGTCTTGCAATGCAAGGTGCAATAAAACAAATGAGTTTTTTCTTCACCCAAGAGGTAGTTTTCATTGATTCAGATTTAAAAATATATAGTTAAGTACACATGCACAGTAATAAAGTATTTGAAGGGAGAGTTAACATTTTAATAGTACATGTGATTAATGATGTCTTGCATGAAGTCAAAGCAAGAAAAGTCAGTGCAAATGACCTCTGAATTGAAAAAAAATGCAAGCTGAAATGTCTTCAGTAATTATTTTGGCTGCATAAAGTCTGAAGCAATCAGAGAGGTTTCAAAGTTCTTTTATAGAACCCATAGGACTTAATATATCATAAGCAATAAAGTCTTGGGAAGAATTATGGCTACTTATTTAGATTAAAATATGACAACTAGTAAAAACATTATTCTAGTTGTAGTCATCATGCACAGCCTACCTTTGCCAACTTCATGAAGCAATGAAAAACAAAAACTTTTTCTTGAGTTAGTCTAGTAATTTTGAACAGCTGCAACTAGTCTATGAGAGCATAATTTTTGCCAAAGATATTTTGTCATGCCCTTTATTTATCATCCAGTTAAAAATTCCTTATATTTCAATGCCAGTTAATCTTCTTTCTTATTTCTCAGAAATATGAATGCAACTAGACGGGCCAAAGATGGTGTCAAGCTTTTCATACTGTCTCTTATTCGTTCCTCATAAATATGAAACACCTAAGATATTTTGCTAGTTAAGAGCAGCACTTAGGTTAAAATCCTGCCACAGAGATGAAATGTAGAGAACCCCAGGGACTAAACATTTCTCCCAGCGTGTGAAGGCCCATTGTAGCATTCTTTTGGCTTTTGCTGTTTGTTCAAAAATAACCGAGTAAGTTGTGAATTTTAGCCCATCTGTGTCCTTAGCCAGTTTCCTTTGCCCTACATCCCTCTCCACTACTTAGAGATTCACCTCGCTGCCTATTCCAACTCTAGTCTGAGGAGTGCCCTTTTTTGCCCTGGCTGCACACCAAATTTACCCAGGAAAGGCCAAAACAAATAGCACCATTGAGAGACATTACAAAATGGCTGTCACTTTGCCAAAAGCTCCAGCAGACTCACAAGCCCTCAGGGGGTCTCTAGGGATGAGTTGAGCCTAACACTCAAGTCTCCAGATTTTCTGAAACTCTGCTGCCCAGGGATCAATGCACACTTCTCATAGGTGGATGGTGAGGATAACTTCAGGATGACTTTTCTGACTCATTTACAGGGCTTGCCCATGGCCTCTGAGTATAAGAAAGGCAAAGAAAATGTCCTTTGAAGTGGAGATGGGTAGGTAAATGGCTGCCCAGTCACACCAGGAAAGCAACAGCACTTCAGACTCACTGGGTTATGTCTGCTCAATAATACCCATTGTACAGTATTTTTAAGTAATGTTAACAACTAACAATGGACAACCACTGGAGGGCTTTGAGAAGAGGAACTGTGTTTTAAAAAGGTTATTCTGGCTGCCCTGCAGAATATAGACTTAAGAGGATGATTATGGGAGGGATGAGATGAGTCCAGAGTCCACCGTAGTGGTATAGGTAAGAGAGGATGGTGGCTTGATTTAAGGTGTTGGTATGTGGGCAATGTCTACAAGATAACAGTGTTGCATTTTAGAAGAATTTATGTGAGGACATTTTTTGTGGAAATAATCACATAGCATAGCTGATTACAAAGGCCACTTCTAAGTACCCTAAAATACAACAATGTCATCTATGTATAGTAAGAAGTGTACCTTTAGCTAACCTCTCTGTGTTTCAAATTCTTTTTCCATAAAATGGGTTAATCGTACTACTTACCTCATGAGATTATTTTGAGAATTAAGAGCATTAATACATGTAAATCTCTTACAACAAGAGCTTTGCACATAGAAAGTATAAATAAATACACCTATTATTAACTTTCTAATCTCTATATTACAGAGTGACAAGTGGGAGGGCACAAATAAAAGTCTTTCAAAATTTGCACAAAATCATTACATTTTACATTATAATGTAAAAAAAAGGATAAAAAGACAAAGTTGCTTTACCACATTGATAAATATTATCTGATCTCTTATGAACCAATCTTTCTATTTACTGACTCTGACCTTGCAGACTGTCACTATTGAACAAAATTCATGTTAGCTCATGGCTAATCCCACCCTCAGTATCAAAACACAAAAGTCTTTGAAAGACACAATCAAGATTTTTTTATCCTAACAGTTTTCCTTGCAGGGAGAAGTGAGGGTATTTCTTCTCTTCTTGTGTCCTAAGGAATGACAATGCCCATGTCTCCTCCATGGCTCCAGCTCTTGCTAGTAGCATCCCTCAGCCCTTGTCCCCAGCAATTACTGTTCATCATGGTCCTAGCCCCACCCTCAGTTCAGCTTCTGGTTTCTGGTAACCACATATTCATCTGTTGTCCCTTCAGACTAAGAGCGATTTGAGCTTCTCTGGGTTGCCTTAACCAACCCTTGTTTAGCTTCTCTGTTTTCCATTACCTGGGTGATCAATTCCCTGTACTAATTCCCTCCATTTGAAAGATCGAGGATGGCTTCTGTTTTCTTGGCTAGATGCTGAATGATAGAATATTCATGAAGGTGATTAAGTAGAACACATTGGCAAAGATCAGATCCCACTACGCACAGAATTACATAAACTTTTGGAGGCAGGAAATTTGGGCAAGATACTTTATCTACCATGAGTTTTCCTAATAATTTTAAATGATGTTTAAGCTTTTGTTATAAAGATATGGCTGCTGGGGTGCCTGGCTGGCTCAGTCGGTAGAGCATGAGACTCTTAATCTCAGGGTTGTGAGTGCAAACCCACATTGGGTGTAGAGATTACTTAAAAACTAAAATATACCTCTCCTATATTTACTGTGCATTTCACAGTCATACTTGGGGTGGATGACAGGGGGAAGCAGTATTTACATTTAACCAACCAAATTTCAGCTTGTTAGATCTGAGCTATTTAGGATAGCATAGATATCAATTTAACATTAATTCTATGATACCAAAGCTTGAAAGAGGTGGGAAGGAGAGCAATGAGGATCTATTAATCAAGAATCATTTGACCCCCTCTTCTGCTAAATGAAACTAGCAGGAGGCAGTTACTACAGAAGAACAAGTAGGCTTTGTAATCCAGGGGTTTCTGCTAGCATGGAACAAGAAAACACAGAAGGAGGCTTCCAACTTCATATTCTACCTTAATTCCTAAATAATTTCTTTTCAAAGACATTCTCTTGAGTTTTCTCTTTTTATCCGTGAACACTGTACATCACATATAATACCAGGATGTTGCTCACATGACTTCAGTTTAATCTTACAAGTCAATTATATTCTTCATGGTAACTGATATATTCCAAAGACCTCAAAAAATATATATAAATTAAATGTTCAAAAATTACTCAAGTTGAAACAACTTACCTCCAAAAATATAAAATATTTTAGAATTTGAGGGAATGTAAAGAATTTATCACATTGATCATTTAATCAACCAAGAAAGTCTGTATGCCAGCCAAGAATCATTATGAATTCATTTATAAAAATCATCATTAAAATGCTTTCCTTAATTTATCTTCATTACTTGCTTTCTTGTTAATGGCTATTCTATCACCTTAGGATTCCAGGAAATCATCAAATAGCAAATGGGGGTCTTGCCCTCAAAGGGAAGAACTTCCTTAATTTTACAAAGGCTACAGACAGCCTGCCTTCTGTGCTGGAGGTCAGAGAAGAGTGAAGCAAACTCACTCTCCTGTTGGTAAGGCAGAGCTGAGCTGGCAGCTCTCTCTTAATTGACTGAATTCCAAGGCCAAATAGCTCGACAACTTCTTGTTGCGTTAGCTTCAGTCCCATGGACCACAATTTGGAGTGTTCCACTTTTTAAAAGATTTAAAATAATAATATGTTTTACAACTTTCTACTACAATAGTTTAAAATCAGAATATGTCATCAAATCAAGGATGTGGAGAATGGGGAACACTCTTACGCGATTGATGGGAATGCAAGCTGGTACAGGCACTCTGGAAAACGGTATTGAGGTTCCTCAAGAAATTAAAAATAGAGCTACACTATGACTCAGCAATTTCACTACTAGGTATTTACTCCAAAGATACAGATGTAGTGATCTGAAGGGGCACCTGCACCCCAATGTTCATAACAGAAATGTCCACATTAGCCAAACTGTGGAAAGAGCTGAGATGTCCATCAACAGAGGAATGGATAAAGAAGATGTGGTATATATATATATATATATATATATATATATATATACACAATGGAATATTACTCAGCCATCAGAAAGGATGAATACTTACCATTTACATTGACATGGATGGAGCTGGAGGGTATTATGCTGAGCAAAATAAGTCAATCAGAGAAAGACAATTATACGGTTTCACTCATGTGTGGAACATAAGAAACAGTGCAGAGGATCATAGGGAAAGGGAGGGAAAACAGAATGGGAAGTCATCAGAGAGGGAGACAAACAATGAGAAACTTAAGTATAGGAAACAAACTGAGGGTTGCTGGAGGGGAGGTTGGTGGGGGGATGGGGTAACTGGGTGATGGGCATTAAGGAGGTCTCATGATGTGATGAGTACTGGGTGTTATACAAAATTGATAAATTATTAAACACTACATCTAAAACTAATGATGTACTATAGGTTGGCTAATTGTATTTAAATTTAAGAAAAAGCAGAGGGGGGTGGCGCCTTGGTGGCTCAGTCAGCTAAGTGTCTACCTTTGGCTCGGTCATGATCTCAGGACCCTGGGATCTAGCCCCACATTAGGCTCCCTGCTTAGCGGGGAATCTGCTTCTTCCTCTGCCTCTGCGTCTCCGCCCAGCTGGCACTCTCTCTCGCTCAAATAAATAAACAAAATCTTTCAAAAAAGTTAAAATTAAAATAAAAAAATAAAAGAATATGTTATTAAGGTTATCTCAGTTTGAAACTGATAATAAATGATCAAAAAGTATTACAAAATTATGAACCAACCAGCATAATTAATCATATTTTCTATTGGAAAGATCTTTCTCTTTTCATCTCTTGCTTCTTCTTTCCTTCTCTTTCTCCTCTTCTCCTTTGTCCCTTTCATTTCACTTCTCCTCCTTTCTGTCCTCCTCATCCTTCATATTTCTTTATTTCACATAAACCTGGTCCCTAACATTCCCTCAAGTTCCAACCCCATTCCTGATACCTAATTATTTCCTTCTCCACAAAATGTGGAGATTTTATCTATACTCACTTCTTAGCTCTTTAAACCACTTGCAATCAAGACTTCACCACCACATTTTAAAATTTATATTGTTATTTGTGAAAGTTATTGACACTATCCCAGTGTCACCAGCAACTGACAAAACCAACAATGACAATGTTAGAGTATCATTGAGAAAATTCATCAGCTATTGGAAAACCAATTATGATGTGCCATATTTCAGATGTAATCTATACACTATACTTAGACTACAATCAGGTTTTGTATTCACATAACAAAGTTTCTGTGGATATCAGAATAACTCAAATCAAACCAACTTTGAGTGATAGACTAGTCAGGGCCACAGGCTTACTAGGGCTGGACAAGAATGTCCCTTAAAAGAAATTAATATTGCGGGGCGCCTGGGTGGCACAGCGGTTAAGCATCTGCCTTCGGCTCAGGGCGTGATCCCGGCGTTGTGGGATCGAGCCCCACATCAGGCTCTTCCTCTGTGAGCCTGCTTCTTCCTCTCCCACTCCCCCTGCTTGTGTTCCCTCTCTCGCTGGCTGTCTCTATCTCTGTTGAATAAAGAAATTAAAAAATCTTTAAAAAAAAAAATTAAAAAAAAAATAAATAAATAAATAAAAGAAATTAATATTGCTGTTATCAATCATGGGAAATGAGGAAATGAAGCCTGGGGGAAGGATGCCTTACAGTGGGGTGAGGAAACAAATACTTAGCCTTTCTCTAGGGCTGGTGGTCAATGTGGACTCTCAGCCATAGAGAGCTGTGGAAATTCTGGTGGTGGGGGTGAACTGCCCAGGGTCATGTGGTAGCCAAGAAAATAAAGCTGGAAGCCAGTGGGCCTGGGCCTAGAATAGTTGTAAATATTTTCTGTGTTTTCGTTTCATTGCATCATTCCCTCTTCTTTTGCTGCTTTTTTTTTTTTTTAAAGACATACCCTGATTTCAGCTGTGCAATGAGTAATTAGAAAAAGATCTGTGTCTCAGTCTGGACTGAGAAGGTAGTGAATGCAGCATCTCCTCCCCTAAGTCTGGAATGGGCAGAGTGGCAGTATCAGCAGCATCAGAAGCAGTAGCTCAGGGGGGAAATGAGGAGGCCTAGCAGAACCATATGGAGGTGGGCTTGTTTCTACAGACCCCTGCAGCAATAAACAGAAACTCAGGAAGAGCTGAGGATGCTGGTTCCTGACAGAATCAGTGGGAGCTCAAATCAGTGTGGTGTGGATTGCATTTATGTCTATATCAAATTTAAAGAAGATTAAAACTAATTAATAGGAAACTCAGGCAACAGAAAACTATACAGTGAGTTTTATGGGTTTTAATCCACACAGTAAACATTGATTCAGTGTTTCTTACGTATAAGGAAGGAAGTTATAGACTGTGCTTTTGAGAAATTTACAATCTACATTAAAAATTCCAAAGAAAAAGAGGAAATAATAAAGACCTTAAAAGTAGCTCAGAATTTAATAGGCATACAGAAGGCAGAAAATTTTATTTCTGAGCTGGAGATTCACGTAAAGTTTAATATGTGGCATGACAGGGCCAGTGATGATGTAATCCAAAGAAGAATCCAGGAGACACAATATAGGTGTGAAACACATTTCCATCATGTACCAGTTGGAAATTGTGCTCAGGTATAAACAACCAAAAACCCAATGTGTAAGTTAACTGAATTAAACTCTCATCTTTTTACCCAACAGGAATTTCTGGACTGGTGTCCTCGCAATGGCTCTCAGAGCTATCAACATCCCAGGCTCTTTCATCTTTGTGCTCTACCTTCCTAGTGCTCCGACTCTCACCCTGATAGTTACAAGATGATTCTGGTTTTCCAGGCACCTCGGCCCTGCTTTCTAAAGGATAAGGAGAAAGAATGAGCCATGGAAGAGACAAGAAAATGTTGCCAAAACCCGTAGCAGACTACCATTTAGGTCTTCTTGGCCAGAAACATGTGGAAAGATTTAAGTCCTTGGGACACCTGAGTTGTTCATTCAGTTAAGCATTCGACTCTTGATTTTGGCTCAGGTCGTGATCTCAGGGTCATGAGATTGAGTTCCACATTGGGCTCCACGCTGGGGGAAGAGCCTGCTTAAGATTGTCTCTTTCCCTCTGCTTCTGGCCCTTCCCCGCCCCCCCCCCCGCCCCGCTCTCTCTCATTCGCTCGCTCTCTTTCGCTCACTCTTTCTCTTGAAAGAAAGAAAGAAAGAAAGAAAGAAAGAAAGAAAGAAAGAAAGAAAGAAAAGAAAAGAAAAAAAAAGTTGGGGCGCCTGGGTGGCACAGCGGTTAAGCGTCTGCCTTCAGCTCAGGGCGTGATCCCAGCGTTATGGGTTGGAGCCCCACATCAGGCTCCTCCACTGTGAGCCTGCTTCTTCCTCTCCCACTCCCCCTGCTTGTGTTCCCTCTCTCGCTGGCTGTCTCTATCTCTGTCGAATAAATAAATAAAATCTTTAAAAAAAAAAAGAAAAGAAAAGAAAAAAAAGAAAAAAAGGTTGCTCCTTGTTATTAGGAAGATTGAGGTATGTACTTTTTGTTTTCTTCTTATTTTAGCAGATTACACTGTTAATACCCCTTCCAAAAAAATAAAAATCAGGGTTTTGCTACAGAAAAAAAAGAAGAATGTATATTAAGTTGGTAACTACTCAGACGTGCCACCATCCCACTCATTAACTATGCAGCAGCGTAGGATAAAATCACTAACATTTCTGCATGGCTGTTTCTTTACAGATATTATTAATATCTCCTAGCACGTGTTTGGGAGGGGATCAGGGACTATGTATTCAGGATGTTCAATATAATCCTGATAAGTTAGGAGAGTATGATAAATTGGAGCCACTGTTATTGTTTGGTTAATTGGTTTGTCGGTTGGTTGGTTAGGAATTGAAGGAGATGTCAGGTTTCAATAGGTAAATATTGGAAGAATAAAATTTTAGATGAAGAAACAAGAGTGCAAAAACATGGAATTAGAAGAAAAATATATAAGAAAGTTTAAAGGGTGTTCAGGAAATTGTATATAGTTCAGGAAGACTGTCACCCACATGTAAGGGGAAAAAGTGAATGGTAACACTTGAAAGTTAGGTTGGAACTGGGTCATAAGCTGAGTGTTGGCAGTGGGGGGGAACAGGGGTATAAGAGCCAGGTCAAGGGGTTTGGATGTCTTGGCGGATAATGTGGAAGCAGTGAAGGTTTCAACGCAGGATTAAGTTCAAGCTGTGCTTCATGCTGACCACTTTGACAGCAACGCATACAATGTAGTTGGGAGCTGGCGAGAAACCAAAGCAAGGAGAAGAGTAAGGAAATTAATTTATATCCAAGCCAAGCATAATAAGAGCCTGAAGTGAGATAGCAGCAACAGAATGGAAAAGAGGGACTGATTCAGGAGTCACTTTTAAAGCATTAATTACAGAACTTGGCATCCAACAGAATAGAAAAGGTCAGGGAAAAGATGGTGCCAAGGTAATGAGCTAAAACTTCAAGCTTAGTGGTGTCGTTACCCAGGGTGGAGGGTAGAAAGGAGGCCAGGGAGAAAGAGGACCACATTAAAAGAATGGAGAGGGAAGTTGAAGGGAGGGGAGAGATGGAAAAATACTGAGAGTAGAAAGATTTAGTCATGTAAAATAAGATGTATAAAAATGGTGATATTGCAAGGGGTTGTTTAATCCATAAAAGGAATTTTCTCAGGCAAATTAATGAATCTGTAACAGCTAGATGCCTAAGCCGAGTCACGTGTTAATCTGGCTGTGTGGGGAGGCACCACCCTGTACACTTTAGAACATTTACTTGCTGTTGCAACGGCATTAGCATAGGAATAGTCCAAAAGTACGCAAACTAGTTTCTTGAAGGCAATTCCCACTACTTAGTCTTTCACTCTCATTAGGATGCAAAATTATTCCTCTGGAAGTATTTGGGCACAGTTTTCCCTTCCTAGAGGCAGAGGGATGAGTTAATTTACCTCTTTAGGATCCCTTGCAATGTTCAGATCTTGTGATCAAGGGCTCTGGGCTCAGTTTCAGCAGTTAATGGTCACAGTGGAAACCCAAGGCGAAAGCAGACGGGGGAATCGCTGCTGGAATCAAGGCACTTTGTCACTTGGAGAAGAACAGAGCAAGGAACATAAGTGGTCTATTGACAGCATTGTTTGCTTATCATTTTTGGCACCTGGCGTTTAAAACTGGGCAGGAAACACCTTTGAAAAATGATCATCTCAAACAGTTTAGACTTAATACAGTACTTTCATCTCTGTTTCTGGGATTTGGGGTCGTTTAGATTTTAACATTGTAGACTTAAATCATCTAAATACATTCTTAAGTTTGCAGAAAGGGATAATTTGATTCTAGGATCATATTTTTGAAGAATTATTCTGAAAATGCTTTTAGTGAAAGCTTTTATACAGACACAAATCTTTTCAGTAATTATTCAGTATTATTTCAAGTAATATGCTAGTTTGTTTCAAACTTCAGAAACCTCTTTGAAACATGTTACATGTTTTTTTTTTCCTAGTATTTTGGTTTACTTTGGAGATAATCATTTCTCCCTAAATGAAGTCACTGGAATTTACTACAGTATTTAAATTGGTATCCAGTCTGCCTCAGGCACTTAATCAGCACTGATGTAAAAAGGTACAATTTGATTATGCTAAATTATCTCACTTGTGATTAGAACTAGCTAGATTCAGGAGTCAAAGTGATTGTAAATAAATTCATATTAGAGGGCTGAATGATTGGAAGTCATGTTTTTCTCATCTTCTTGAATTTTATTACATGTGAGGTTACAGATCCCATGAGTTTATGGCACTTAACCTAAAAGTAGTAAAAGTGCTAAGCTGGGTATATAATGATATTCATAAATCACCTTATAATAGAAAAAGATTGTTTGTAGCACATCTTCAAGTTGGCAGCTGTCTGCAGTGAAACTATGCAGTCCTCTTTCCTCCTTCATATGCATGTAAGTACTCTGTTAGTTTGAATCTCACTTGAGGTTCCCAACTCCTAAAGTAATAATGTCTTGACTGTATGTAAGACCTTCCTTGCAGAATTTTTTGGCAAAAACACCAGTTAAGAAAATAGATGTCTATTATAATCTCCTTTTACATCCCCATAGCCACTTTTTTATAGAATTAAAAAGTAAAGATTAAGTCAAGGTCATCCAGTTAGAGATTAATTTTTTAACACAACGTCTATTGTTCCATTTATTACCTATCTTTATTACCTTAAAAATCACCCTCAGTATGTATTATGTTTAAGCTTTGTATATCACAGGTTAGTATCTGAATCAAGGTATCATGCCTTACAAGCAGCTTTCTTAATAAAACCATTTGCTCCGTATATAATGCCAAGTTAAAAGAATTTAAAGAACTCAGATTAGGTTGCTTTTTAGTAATTCTCATTGTGATTTACTAAATTAAATTACAAATTGAAATGCAGCTGAAATAACTCTGTAACTGGTGCTTTTATGGTGAATGCAAAGGTTTCAATCTCTAACACCTGTCTCTGGAACATTTATTTTCATGAAAGTGAGTTCTGTTCACCAAGTACTAATGAGACATTTGTCAGGCTAAAACTTTGTGTTTGAATCTTCTTAAGAAAATCACAGCAACAAGCTCAGAGAAGTATGGGGTATGGACGGGATTCTAATTAGTGCTATTCCAATTAGCATTGATTTCAATTAGTGCCATTGATTTTCAACTACATGCCAGAGCCTGTGCCAGGCCCCTTCATGAACATTATGACATTTAATTCTCCCTCAAACGTGATGGGGTAGGCATGGCAATTGCTATTTCACAAATGATAAAATTTCAGGATTCTGAGATTTCGTTTGATGTTCTGTCCATAAGCTTCATGGTGGCAAAGTAAGTTGTCTGAACCTTGCATTGGGCCCAAGGATAGATTAGTATATAATTTTTATTATAATGATAATATTTATCATGAATTGGTTAATTCACTTATAAATTGGGTTGATATTATTAGCAAACAAATGAAGTTATACTTGAATAAAATGGAACTTTAGTAGGGCTGTAGCAATGAAACATATTGTGGAACTTTATATATTTCTATATTAATTAAATGTTTATTAAATACTAATTGTAACTAAAAACAAGCAAAATGTAAGAAAATGATGAGAAAATTTTGCTTAGATTTACTTGAAGGTCAGGGAATATCTACTTATTTTCATTTGATGCTGGGTCTCCATAATATGTGTGGTGGAAATCAATAACAACAGCAACAACAATAATGATAATTGCAAACAAGTATGTTATATATATTCAAACATGTTACTTCATGGCATGTATGTTCTCTCTCTCTCTATATATATATATACACATTAAGATTGATTTATTTATTTTAGAGAGAGACAGTGTGCAAGTAGGGGGAGGGGAAGAGAGAAGGGGAAAGACCAAATTCTTAAGCAGATTCCCCATGCAGCACAGAGCCCAAAGCGGGCTCAATCCCAAGACCATAGGATCATGACCTGAACCGAAATCAAAATCAAGATTCAGCCACTAAACCAACTAAGCCACCCACCCAGGCGCCCCTGTTCTCTATATATTAATTCATTTAATTTTCACAACCTTTTGAACTGGAGATAATCACCCCCATTTTAGAGATGAGGCAATTATAACACAGAGAGGTTAAAGAATTTTTCAAATTTACACATATAGCAGGTAACACACATCCCAAGCAATATGCCTCCCAAATACAGGTCCTTTAACACCTACTCTCTATTGCCATACCTATTTGAACTCTCCTATGGTCTAGTTTAGTGACTATTAGGTAATGTTATCATTTTGATAGTTTCACATTGGCATTGAAATCACAAATTCCCGGGACACCTGTGTGGCTCAGTCAGTTGGGTGTCTGTCTTCGACTCAGGTCATGATCCCAGGGTCCTAGGACTGAGTCCCATGGCGGGCTCCTTGCTCAGCAGGGAGTCTGATTCTGCCTGCCTCTTCCTCTGCTTGTGCTCTCTCTCTCTCTCTCTGATAAATGGATAAATAAAATTCTTTTTAAAAAAATCACAAATTCTTAATCCTTACCTGATTTAGTAATTAACGAACCAAATTACTTTCAATTCAATTTAGTACATATCTGTTGAGAGCCTGTCAGATGCCAGGCAATCTTCTGGATGCTTAGGATGTATCAGCTACATTTGGGCAGCCAAAGTGGTAGAAAGAAAAAAAAATTGTGCCTGAATTCTCCATAAAGTAGAACCTGTGACCAAGACTAATGTACGTATAAGTTGATAATTTAGAAATATGATCTCAGTGGACAAAAATTAGGGACGGGGAATAAAAGAAGGATGGTTAAAGAATCAATTATTGGACGCAGTAAGTTGGCTGCCACTCTCTTGTTCTGTAACCCATGGGATACTTTGTAAAAAAGTATCCAGGAACGTCTGCCTGAGGGAATAAAATGCCCACCTCCCGTGGCCAAGAATAGCCCTGCAGGATCAAGTCCACCCACCTTCAGGTTAGACTAATTTTGTACCCAGCAGTTTCCCAAAGGCAGTCTGCACTGTCAGAGAAGCCCTAAAACAGGAATTTAATGTGAGTCTGAGGTAATTTACAGCATGCCTGAGTCAGGCTGCAACCGCTTGAAGCTGGTCAAAGCCCTCAGGGAACCAGGGACCTCTGCCAAAACTGGAATCATAGGTGAGGCAGGCAGGATTGAAAGCTATATACAAGCTAAACAATGTAACAATAAACAAACATAAGTAAATCACATAATATTAAGGAAGTGACAAATGCTATTGATAAACAGAAAATAAATAAGACAGTTTAAGGAGATTTGGAATGAGGATGGTAGAAGAATTAGGCTGAAATCTAAATACAGTGGTCAGCCTTGCCTCATTAAGAGGGAAATTAATTGAGCAATGACTTGAAGAAGGTGAAGGAACAAGTCACGCAGATAACCGAAACTTAAAAATAATCTGAATACTGTCAATTATTAAGAACTGTTGAATAAGTTCCTTCTCTAATCTTTTTACTTCAACATCTCTAGTTGGAGAGAGCTTTGAAGTGTTTGTTAAAATCTACGATTAAGTTAGAACTTTTGGTTTGGTTTTCAGGCATTCCATTAACTTATTTCAATGTACTGTTTTTGTTTCTTTCCTCTCAAGTAAAGCAAGCTTTTATTACTCTTAGGTAAGAAAGACTGTGTGGTAATGATGTAGAGAATGTACATATCCAACCCAGCATCTCGCTTGGATGCCCGACCTCTAGGTCTAACTGCTGATGACTTGACATACTCACATGGATGTCTAATAGACATTTCAAACATATCATGTCCAAAATTAAGCTCCGGATATCCACCCCCCCCCTTACTTCAAATGTGCTCATTTTACTTTTAATTGAGTACAATTCCATTTTTCAAGTTTTCAGTGCCAAATTCTTAGTGTCATTCTTGATTCTTTTCTTTTACTTTCTATATCTGGTTTGTAATCAAATTCTGATGTTTCTAATTTCAAAATATAGCCGGAATTTAGCCACTTCTTCACAGACAGAGGCTTGGTTTAAGCCACCATCATCCCTCATCTGTATTGTTGCAATAACTTCCAATCGTCACCTCTTTTTCTTGCTTACTTTCCTAAAGACTGTTAAAACTTGCTTCATATGTCATTCTTCACTTAAAAGCCTCCAATGGCTTCCTGACCCACCCTGAGTAAAAATCAAAGTCCAACTCTGTTAACAAGGCCTTATATGTTCTAACAGCTTGTTACCTCTCTGACCTCATCTCCTACCACTTTCTTGTTCCAAGCAGACACACTACCTGCTTTTAAGCCCTTGACCTTGCCATTTTCCCCCAGATATCAGATGACTAACTCCTTCAATTCCTTCAGATTTTTCTCAGGAGTCACTTTCTCAATGAGACCTTTCCCCCACTACTGAGAATAGCACAACTTCCCCACCCAACACTTCTACTTGTCCTTCTCTGCTTCATTCTTCTCCATAGCATTTATCACTTTCTAATGCCTTCCTTATCTCTGTCATTTACTGTTCATCCCCACCACTAGCATATGCACCTGAAACAACTGAGCACATAATATATGCTCAATAATTTTTTTGCTGTATGGAAGAATAAACAAATGATTTTGGAGGCATCCATTCACCTCCAGAATAGTTACGAGGATTACAGTAGGAATCCAAAAACAAGAAAATGTTCAGCTTTTGAAAACCAAAGTGTAATTTTTCAGCTAATCAATAGGTCTGAGTATCAAAATTTGTTAAGAAACAAAATATTTTCCAAATTTCTTTAGCTCCCATTAATATATTAAGAACAAGTTTGCGTAAACCGGTTGGCAAGATTTTATTATAGACCATAGGGAAGAAGAAATCTATGATCTGGCATCAGCAAATTTCTTTCAGAAAGGAAGGAGCGGAAAGCTTTTCTATTCCAGGAAAGGTGAAATTGGGAAGGAAGAGAGCCAGAGAAAACAACCCCTTTGATGTGTGTTATCTGCCTATACCTCTCAGGGTTAACATCACAGGAGGTGGGATATTAACCTCCCACTGGGTACCCTGAGAACATCATCACACTGATACTGGGGCAGGGAGAGGAGAGTTGTAACAGTGGTACTGGAGGGAAGGTACTGGAGGGAAGTGGTTTAAAAAGTGGTTACAACGAGGAAATCAAAGCACTCCTAGAATTAAAAGCTTCAGTGCAGGCAGACCAGAAGAACTAGAAAGCATGTGGGAGACTCACACATGGGTGTGGGAGACACACCCAGAAGGAAAAGGGGATCTGTAGTGCCATCTAGGATCAAGATAGTACATAATTGGGGGAAACAATTAGATTCTGACTTAGTCAAGATAAACAAACCATAATTTCTTAGCCATAGATTTCAATGATGAACACTAGCAAGACACTCATGGACTGGACCAGATTGAGCACAAGTCAGTGGATATCAGTATCAACCACTATAAATCCTAGAGTCAGACCAACACAAAAACCATTATGAGGCACTCCACCCCTCCAATGAGGATCCTAAATTTTCCCCTCATCTAGATTCCCTCTTATGAAGAGGGCAGGCACGAGACAAATAGTCCAGATAAAGAGTGGGTTTTTTAATTGACTAAATGGTTACCTAATCAAATTATTTTTAACTAGAAAGGAATTGTGTAACCTGAAAGAAAATGATATGCATTGAACTGGCAAACTGAAGTTTTGATTCCTCCCACAATTACTCCTGAGAGTGAACTGAGGGCTCAGGACAATTTTATCAGTTTTAGATAATTAAAAGTCCCACACATTCTTTGTATGTCTGTATAATAATGAATTTTCTACCCTATAACCATAGCAAATACATCATCCCTTACCTCCCTAACCAGTCCTGAATTAAAATACTATGGCCAATCTGAAACCAACCTAATCAATTTTTCACTTGTTACTTCACACTGACCATTACAGGACAGGATAGAATTTCAACTCTGTCCAGGCTCTTTAGTCTATCCTTCTGAGAAAACTTTTGTAGACAGGAAAAATAAACCTTTATAACAATGGAAATGTTGGCTCTCAACATAATTAGGACTGCATCAAATACAAAAATATGTATATAGAAAAAAGATAACTACATAGTTTAGTCAACTTTCTTCTCCCATGGTTCCGAGGAAATTCAGGACACACTTTCCTCCATATTCATCATGTAGTCAACCAATATCCAAAGTAGGAACTGACACCCTAAAGTCTTTCCAAATGGAACACCAACCAAATATATAGTCTTGTGACCTCAGGTAAAAAGAATAAATCAGGATATCCCTTAATAAACATAATATTTCTGAGCAAAAATATTTTCATTGAAAGTGATGTAAAATACTTTATTTTTACTCGCTGGAAATTTCTTACTTTAACTCTATGTTCATCTGGGAAATACTAGTTCAATGTCATCTGTAACAGTGTCTCAGCTTTTGCATTGATCATGTAATAAAATAACCTGTCATTTGCTGAATTTAATTGCTACTTTTGAAATAAAAATAAGGAGTTACATCCTGTTGTTGTTTTTGTTGTAACTGACTAGAAGTGTTTCTTGGCTAAGCAATTAAGCTAATGCCATAGGAATTACTTAAATTATAGATGAGCATCTAAGACTTACTGGGGAAAATTGATGGTCATGAAGACTTTTTGACTAATCAAGACCAACTCTTCTAGCCATCTTATAAAATCTCTCTCTCCAGGATAAGACAGGTAAGAACAATTGACCTATCATTTGACAAAATACAATTTGATCTAGGTCTTCAAGTCATTTAAAGTACTATTACTGGTTTTAATGCGTACATCAAAATGAAAGACATTCTATAAGAAAACTAAAAATAAAGCAAGAAATATAAATATGTTATTTTTTCTATGTAAAATTTACTAAAAATAGTGTGAAAATTTTTTTAAAAAGCTTTTTTTACTGCTAATATCACTATCTAGTGCCCCTAATGATCACATTCCGTACTCAACATTGACATTTACCCTCTTTCTCTAGTGCCAGCTCTCATTTACCCAATTACAGTTACTCCTAAATAGTAGCACATCATACTTCAAAAAGCATGATCTCTCAGGTTTCTTTAATGTAAAAATGACTATAAGTGAATGTAAATATCAAAGTTATCAATGAATTTATTGATTGGGAGATACTGTTGCAAACTTAAGACAGCAAGGAAACAATAAATTACCAAGAAACAGAAATGGTGATTTTTAGGCTCAAATAAAGTGATAATCTAAATTAACCAGTTGATTAAGAGAAATATAATCTTTTACTCTCATTTAACATCACAGAAATTTCTAGGACCAAGAGCAAGGTAATTATTAAGTCACAACAGTGTTTCCTTTAAGATTTTAAAAGTTAATGTTTTAAAAAAAAAGTTAGGCAATCTTCATGTCAGAGTAAAATTCCAAAGTTAAATATTATCAATCACAATAAAATTATGAAAAATTAGGTATGAAATGTAAAGTGGATTTAATTATATTTTTGATAATGAGTCATTTTGAAAAAGCTGAAAACATTACTCTAATACAAATGTAGAGTCAACAGGTGCCAAAACTTTATTTGGCTTATAAATTAGGGAAACAGGATGTTAAATCTGGTCCCAGTGGCAGAAATACCCAAAATTACTGGTACTGATCAAAATAGGCATTCTCTCCAGTGGGCATAAAATATTTTCCAATTCACTTGGACTCACAAATATACAAACAAACACCAAACAAATAATCCCCAAAGATTATTCTTGAAGACAAGAAAAGGCTGGTCTCATTTTATCTTGACATGTGGGTGTAGCAGGAGGTATTAATTAACCACAAAAGCCTCCTTTCTGAGGTGAGCTCATCTAGACCCATAGGTAGTGTTGAACAACTACCCATGACAGGAAATTAACTTCTGTATAAATTTCATAAAGAATCTCAGATTGCATTTTCAATAACCTCTATTATTCCAGATACAGTTTTTGAATTGTTCTTATTGGCTGTTTTGTTCTGAGACCAAGAAACTAAATCTCAGAAATTCATCTCAACAAAGTTTACCAGTAGAATCTATAAATTTGGGTAGATTCTTCTCTCCTCAACGTCCTGAAAATAGAATGAGTTTTCTGGGCTGCCAAGGAGTGATGTTATTTACAGCCTATAAGCTCTGGAACACATATCAGGCCAATTTTCTAGGACTGTTTTATGGGCATTGCTTTCACCAGTGAGGTACAATCTTTATTCCTTCATGGTGAGCTTGTCAGAACTGATGAAATGAGATTTATTCTCATACAGTATGATACTTCCAGGTATGGTCTTGGCTGCATAATCAATTTATCTAATTGTGTCCTGGTAAAAAGGAGGACAGATTCTGGTATTGAGCTGGTACAGTTAATTATCATTGCCATAAAAAAAGCTAAAAGGCTCAGGAAAGTATTTGTCCCTGAATTCTGAAGCCTCAGGGAGAGTAAAGTACCTATTAGAAAATGTTTTATTTCAATTTGCAAAAGCAGAGTCTACTAACTTGAGGGCTAGGGAGAGATCAAGAAAAAAGAAAAAAAAGGTTTTCTCATCTACCCAATCAGAAAAAAAGAGCACTAAAAATACTACCAAAATTAGATTTCCCTCTCATTTGAATATTAGAAATTAGTTCAACAGTCCTGCTTTCATGAGATGTCCTCTTCTAGGACTAGAAAGAGTATTGATAATCCTGACTCAGTCCTTTAGTATCTGACAGTTGTCTAAGTAGTGACATTTTAAGATTCATATCTTATACCCATAAGTGTATCTTGAAATATCAGTAGTTAAGGGGTGCCTAGGAGGCTCAGTCGGTTAAGCATCTGGCTCTTGATTTCACCTCAAGTCATAATCTCAGGGTCATGAGATCCAACCCCGGGTCAGGCTCCGCTTTCAGTGTGGAGTCTGCTTGAGATTTTCTCTTTCCCTTTGCCTTTACCCCTCCTCCCACTCCCTCTCTCCCTCTCTAGAAAGAAAGAAATAAAATTTTATATATATATATATATATATATATGAAAAATCAATAGTTGGGCGCCTGGGTGGCTCGGTCAGTTAAGTGTCTGCCTTCAGCTCAGGTCATGATCCCGGGGTTCTGGGATCAAATCATGCATCAGGCCCCCTGCTCCATTGGGAGCCTGCTTCTCCCTCTGCCTCTCTCTCTCTCTTTCTCTCTATCATGAATAAACAAATAAAATCTTTAAAAAAAAGAAATATCGATAGTGAAGAGTATATGAATTTGTTTTCTACTACTATACAATGAATTACCCCAAGTATAGCAGCTTAACACAACTTCCACTTACTATCTTACTGTTGTATAGATCAAAAGCCCTGGTGGGCTCCACTGGGTTCAATGGTCAGGGTCCACAATTCTGAGGTCAAGGTTTGGCTGGGATGGGCTCTTAACCGGAGGCTCTAAGAAAGCATCCCACTTTCAAGCTTATGTAGGCTGTTAAAAGAATGCAGTTCCACGTAGTGGTAAATCTGAGGTCTTCTTTTTTTATTTCAAAAGAATATTAATTTATTTATTGATTGCACTGGATAATGGATGATACACAAGCTTTAATCCCATCTATAATTTTATCTGATACCATAATTCAATTCAGATGTATTGCATAGGATGTGCCAACAATCATATTAATAACCAAATAAACTCCAGGACTTTGCTTGGGTGACCCATTCAATGGTGAACTCCAAGTCACAACCCATTAACTGTCAGTTCAACTACACCAAGGTTTGTGGAGACATTGGCTTCTGTGCCCAAGCAGGTTGCAAATAAATTTTGAATGGAATCTGGCATCACCTTGAAGACATTCTAACTTCACAGTGTTAGGGTAGTTTACCAAGGTGGCTTCAGAGTAGACTAACTTTAACAGCACATTTTTAAAAAGAGACATTTATTCAGTGTCATGATCAGACTATTACATTTAACAATCAACAGCCTGAGAGGAAAAAAAAATCTACATTAAAACCCTTTGTTGGAATGCTTTACACTTTCCACAGAACAGAAACTAAAATAACCTGTTATACAATTAATCACAAATACAGTCCTCGAGTTTTTTGCCCATACACATGAGTATTGTCTAAAACACATCTTCTTTGTAGCAGCTAGGCCCTGCCACCACTTTGCTTGGCTGAGTTCACAAATCTGTTGTAACCTGTAGCTTCCCTGTCCCTTCTCTGGCTCTCCTCTCCTCTCAACTTTGTTTCCTGGCAGTAATTAAAACCTTCTGCCACTGCCATAGCTACTGATGGTGCTAGAACTGCCATAGTCACCTTGGTTCCATGGTTTGGCAAAGTATTGACCTCCACCACTTTGGAGCTTCTGCCTCCAAAATTTCCTTTTTCATGGGTCCAAAATTTGAGGACTGATTGTTGTAATTGCCAAAATCATATAGCTTCCACCACCTCCAAAGTTGCTTCCATCATTGCCAAATCCGTTATAGCCATCCTCACTGCCACCATATCCACCACCTAAGCCACCTTACCCACTGAAGTTCCCTCCACAGCCAAAATTGTCATTCCCACCAAAACCACCTCCATGACTACCACCAAAATTTCCAGAAGCACTCTGACCTCTTTGATTGGATGAAGCACTAGCCATCTCCTGCTTGGATAGGGCTTTCCTTACTTCACAGTTGTGGCCATTCACAGCATGGGATTTTTGAATGACATCTTGTCTACAGAGCCATGGTCATCAAATGTTACAAAAGGAAAACCTCTCTTTTTGCCACTGCCTCAGTCAGTCATGATCTCAATCCCTTCAGTTTTCCCATATTGTTCAAAATAATCTCTTAGATGATATTCTTCAGTGTCTTCTTTAATGCCACCAACAAAAATCTTTTTCTTTAATGCCACCAACAAAAATCTTTTTCACAGTTAAGTGGGCACCAGGTCTTTGAGAATCTTCTCTTGAGACAACCCTCTTTAGTTCCATAATTCTTCCATCCACCTTGTGTGGCCTTGCATTCATGGCTGCGTATGCCTCCTCCACAGTGGCATACGTGATAAACCCAAAGCCTCTGGAGCGCTCGGTGTTTGGATCTCTCATGACCACATGGTCCATAAGCATTCCTCATTGCTCAAAATTCCTCCGACTCTCACCGTTTGTTTCAAAGCTCAAACCTCTGATGAAGAGCTTCTGCAGCTGTTCAGACTCTTTGGGAGACTAACTTAGACATGGTGGCAGTGGGAGAGGAGAGTTCAACAATGCTTACTTGGTGGTGTCCATGGGCAGAAAGGAGTAATCTAACCAATGTATCTCCATCTGAGGTTTTGTTGGCTGTTAGCCAGGGCCCACTATCCACTCCTAGAGGCTGCCTGTATTCCTTCTCACCTAGCCCCCTCCATCTTGAAACAGCAACCATGAATTGAATCCTTCTCACACTTTATCCCTGGCTTTCCCTTCCACTACCAGGTAGAGAAAACATTTACTTTTAAAGAGCACCTGTGATTCCATTACGTCCAACTAGATAGTCTCTTTATTTTAGGTCAACTGATTAGTAACCTTAATTACCTCTCTGAGATCCCATTTGTGGTGTAACATAACGTAATTACATGGCTCATCACATTCACAGTCCTGAGGATTAAGAGAGAAACCTCGAAAGTCAGGGAGGTAGCAGCATTTTAAGATTCTGTCTGCCACATAGTCCTTTTCACGGGGCTCTTAGATGTTCTTTCTTTCTAGCCTATAGTTTAGAGCAGAGTCTGCAAAGGACTTGAAAAAGGGGAAAGGAGAAGCTGCATGTTGATGATATGACTGAATGTTTGAGGTTAATTTATTATAATAACTAACAATATCAGAATGGAAAAGATCCTCTATTGGGGTGTCACTTATAACTATTTCATATGGATTTGATCAATGCTTCTCTTACGAAAAAGAACATGTTATGGACAATGTGGGAACTGACAATTCCACATAGAAATGTTCTGAGTGTTACAAATAAATTACTACATCATGATTACAGACTCAATACTTCGTATCTACAAATTTTCAGATTACTTGGTATCATTAAAGAATGTTAGTATGGGAGATATTTACATGCTTCACATTGTTTTTAAACTTCTCTCAAACACATAGAAGATGCTGGTTTGAGCTCCAGCCTCTTCTACAGCTCCCACAAAAGATGTTAAAGCGGAAAAAGCAGAGAAGTCTACACTTCATGTTCTTTTTCTTTGAGTTCTTGCTATTCTGTCACACCAGATCACTATTTCCTTTCGAAAAACCATCCAGGTAATAACAACATCTGTTCTGGAATAGCTGCTTTGTTAAAAGAAAGAAATGTTGCCCCTCAGAACTCGTGTTTGGTAGTCCTTTGCTCTTTTCCTATTTGTGTCTCTCATTTTAATTCACAATTGTATTATCCCCCCACATCATCCACAGAGCACAACATGCCCTACTTTAGAATAGAACAAACACTGTTGCATTTTTTTAGGCCTTTTAGAAGGTTTGAAATGCCTACAGGGTAAGGAGTTCTACAAAAAAGGTGTCATCTTTGTTTTCAAACACGATGCTGTTTATTCTTCTCAGTAGGACAGTCAAGAGTAAATTATTACTCAAACAATGCCGGGGAAATTCTACAAATCTGCCTATAGATTTTTACCCTATGTTTTTAGGACTGCTGTCAAGAATTCACTGTGAAGTTAGAGATCATGGAACAAAGTGCTCCGTGTGATGTGGAAGCTGTAGCCTAGCCTAGTAAAAGAATGCATGGAACTGGATTCGATCATTGTCTCTCCCAGGAAAGTATCCTCTAAAGCATTGTGCCTATGAGATTGTTTTTTTCCCTATATTTACACATATCAACCTTAAAAGAGAAAATGTGATGTTTCATCTTGACATGATAATTCACTATACCAGGGATTGGCAAACTTTCTGTAAAGGGACAGATATTGAACATTTTTTAGGCTTTTCGAGTCCTACAGTTTCCACCACAGCAGCCACTTGATTCTGTTGTCTCATGAACACAGCCACAGAAAATATGCAAACAAATGAGTGTAGCTGTGTTCTAAAAAAATCTTTCTTTATGAACACTACATTTTTAATTTCATATAATTTTCACATGTCTCACATTACTTTTCTTTTGCTATTTTTCAACCATGACAACATATACAAACCGTTCTTAGCTTGCAGTTGTTAAGCCCTGCATCATATCATACATTAGGCAAACACTAGCATTTCTCAAGCTAGTATCTAGGAGTCATGGGGATAGCTGCTGTCATGGAACACTGAAGCCACAAAACTCAACCTCTTCTTAGGGTTGATAAGAATAAACTATAGAAAGTCTGTCACCTCCATTTCTTGGGTCCTTTTCTTACAGGAAACAGTGGTATATGTTAGCAATTGCTGTTATTATATTTGTTTGTCACTCACTCCCAACTATTGTTAACACCTACTATGTACAAATTACTCTGATAGGAATTTTGGGTGCCTAACACCAAGGGTATGTATATATAAAAAAGGAATAAGGGAAGAACAAATAAAGACAGAACCAGACATAATAAACTAAGACACCATGCAGCTAACAGGAAGGCAAGGGCTCATATATTTGGGGATGCTGAGTGGATTTTTTAAGAAAGGCTATCAGATGGAGGTAAAATTTTGATCTGGCTTATAGGAGGGGTACAATATCAATATTAAGTATTGAAAAAGGACATTCTAATTTTAATTTAGCTAATGAAGTTACATTAAAAGCCCTGTGCACCAGTTCAAATCGCCTCTTTTCTTAACAAGTGATACTTATCCACTAATAATCTATGAACTCAAATATTAGAAAGCACAAAGAAAAATACTTCAGGCACCCTAAAAGCCCTGAAAGTTTTGTATATTTACAAAAATCACCAGTATTTACTAATTATTTAACCCAGAAAAATCCATCTACTTCTCTGTTCAATTCAATCCAGTGTCTAAACCAATGAATTTCCACTTTGTGTCCATCTGTATAATACTACATAATATCGTGTTTTGATTTATGCTGTGAACTTAGTGGATAAATAGTACTAGCTATAAGGAGATGTTTGTATCAAACAACAACAATAAGCTAGGTGCTGTGTAAATAGACAAGATTTTCTCTTTTGTATGTTGTATATTTGATGTTGTTTTATGCATTAGATGTTATTCCATTAAATGCTCACAAAAAACAAACAATGGAGTATGATATCACATTTTTTTCACTGACTTACAGGAAAATTACAGAGATACTTGAACACTGAAGAGAATTTATCTCAAATTATTGCTACAACACATTTACTTTAAAATCCTAGCCTTTACTTTAAAAATCCTTCTTTATGGGGGCGCCTGGGTGGCACAGCGGTTAAGCATCTGCCTTCGGCTCAGGGCGTGATCCCGGCCTTATGGGATCGAGCCCCACATCAGGCTCCTCCGCTGGGAGCCTGCTTCTTCCTCTCCCACTCCCCTTGCTTGTGTTCCCTCTCTCGCTGGTTGTCTCTATCTCTGTCGAATAAATAAACAAAATCTTAAAAAAAAAATAAAAATCCTTCTTTACGCATACTCTCAAGATTTGCTTACATTTCTACCTACGTTTTTCTCTAAATTAAAGAAGCCAGCTAATCTTTGAAAAAAACTTGATCAAAACCAGTCACCCTCAGTTATCTGGCTGTTGGTAACAATGCTAAATTCCCATGAGCACTGCATAAGCTGCGAATGATTTCTCATATGATGTACTTTCATTACCATGACGTTTGAAATATTTCCAAATTGCCCTTGTGATTTCTCTTTTCACCCATGAACTATTTAGAAATGTGTTAATTTCAAAGTATTTAAGATTTTCTCTAAATATCTTATTGTTACTAATTTCTAGTTTTATTCCATTACAGTTAGAGAATATACTCTGTATGATTTTAGTTCTCTTAAATATACTGAGTTTATTTCATAGCTCCAAGTATGGTCTATATTGGTGAACATATCATGCAGTTTTAGGGTGTACTGGGCTATAAATGTTAATTAGGTTTTAATGGCTTACTGTGCTGTACAGATTATTTAATTCTTTACGTATTTTTTTGCCTAGTCAGTCAGAATTAACTATAATTCATCTCCCTTTTTTTTTTTGCTTCAGTCAAGTTCTTATAGGTACCACATTAAAAAAAAAGGGGGGGGGAGAAAAGCAATACAAGAGAGCAATAACTAACTTTAGAAGGAGTTTATTTTTTTTTTTAGAAGGAGTTTAGAATAAAAAGGAAAAAAAAAGGAATGATTCATACATTTGATGAAAAGTGGCATTTTGGTTTTGTGGTTTGGTTTTTTGGTAAAGAGCAGGCAGCTGCTGGAGTGTTTCTTAACTAAAAAAACTTCTATGATCAAAGACATCAAAGATAGCCATCTCTGTGTTCTCAGCCACACCACTCCCCATCTACAGCCAGCCAAACTGTCAAGTTGAAAGAGGACAGTTAAAAAAAGAGGGTGAGGATGGAAAGAGTTGCACAGAATCAGAGGATTGGGTACCAACTTCCTCACTCTTTTTACTCTCTCAAGTTTGAATCAAGCAGTGGTTGATCATCCCTCTCTCTGCCCTGTCAAGAATAACCACATTACATTTGATGACTCTGTGTGCTTAATGGAAGTTTTGGCTGAATCATCCTCATCTTCATGAACTACCCCTGTGAGTGACATGGCAGGGGGTTGACCAAGTAATCTTACTGCCCTCTGTATCGCTTTAAAATGACTCAGCCTCTTTCAAGTACATGTTCAGTTTTTCAGATTCCTATCTCTGTATTGTGGCCTTTGGGCTTATAGGGGTTTGTGTGAACTCATGGCGGAAAGGCATAATGGCGCCAGAGATCCACATGTGCTATCTTCTGGATCTTGCTGGGCCTGGAGGATCCCTGTATTTGTTACCACTATGATGTAACTGATGCTTACTACATTTGAGTCATCCTCATACATTAATGCTCTTTGTCCTGACCCCGGGGCCAGCCTATATTAGACCCCTACCTCCCTTAACACCTTCTAAAAGCTTCTGGCTAAGGAATATGCATGAGGGCAGGAGCACTGTGTTGAGCTCGCTCATCCCTCCAATCTTTTTCACCATTGCACCACGTTGGTATGTCACCAAGCTGGCTCTTACTAGAGGCCTCAGGATATAGGTCACATCTTTAGTGTTCTCAGGTTATCTTGTACTTATCTGAGTGTTTCGAATACATTCTACCTCTGGAATTTGCTCCTTTGAAGTGGGGAGATGAGGACACACAGATCTGACCTTCTTCCTCTGCTATCAGTTTTCCTTACTCACTTACCTAGGCTGAAAAGCTGTTTTCTATGTCCCTTTCCTCTCTGCTAGCACTTCAATTTAGTCACAGCCTTTTTCTTCAAGGAACACTTAGCCTATTGGCTTAGCATTAATGGCAGGTGCTGTGTTTCTCTACTCTGCAGAAGAAGCTGTAAGATCTGGGCATATCAGGCATGTGTTAAAAACCCAGGCTACTGCATCACCAGGATATGAAGATGACTAACTGTAAAAATGCATTGGTGCATTATGTCAAATACAGTATTTCTATTACAGATGTCTAAAATTTTCCAGCATCTGGGAACTTACTTGCTTTTTAAAGCAGGGTAAAAATATTTGTGGGGAGACCACACAGTTGATTCTTTCTTTTCCTCCTAAATCATGAATTAAGTTATGGATTATATGAGAAGAACTTTATACACACACACACACACACAAAAGATATATTTTGTGTGTGTGTGTGTGTGTATATATATATGTATATATTCTCAATACCCCTCAAAGAGTCAAATTATACAGGAATATTTATTTTAGAACAAATAGACTTCATTATTTTTTATTTTTTACAGATTTTGCTTCATTTATTTGTTTGTTTGTTTATTTATTTATCAGAGAGAGAGAGAGAGCAAAAGCAGGGGGAATGGCAGGCAGAGGGAGAACCGGACTCCTGTTGAGCAAGGAGTCTGATGTGGGACTCGATCTGAGGACTCTGGGATCATGACCTGAGCTGAAGGCAGATGCTTAACCGACTGAGCCACCCAGGCATCCCCAAAATAGACTTTAAACTAAAGACTATAACAAGAGACAAAGAAGGAGACTACCTAATCATGAAGGGAATAATCCAACAAGAGGATATAACAATTGTAAATATTTATGCACCCAAACTGGGAGCACCTAAATACATACAGCAATTATTAACAGACATAAAGGAAGAAATCGACAGTAACACAATAATAGTAGAAGACTTTAACACCTCACTTGCATCAATGGATAGGTCATCCAGACAGAAGATCAACAAGAAAACAGTGGCTTTGAATGACACATTGGACCAGATGGGTGTAACAAGTATATTCAGAACATTCCATCCCAAAATAACAAAATACATACTCTTTCCGAGGGCACATGGAACATTCTCCCAAACAGATCACATGTTAGGGTACAAACCAAGTGTCAATAAATTCAAAAAGACTGAAATCATATCATGCATCTTTCTGATCACAGTGGTATGAACATAGAAATGAATCATAAGAAAATATGGAAAGAACACAAATACATGGAGGTTAAATAACATGCTATTAAACAATAAATAGATCAACCAAGAAATCAAAAAAGGAAATAAAAAAAAATACATGGAGACAAATAAAAATGAAGATACAATGGTTCAAAATCTTTAGAATGCACCAAAAGCTGTTCTAAGAGGGTAAATTATGGCATACAATCCTACCTCAAGAAGAAGAAAAAAAAATCAAAACTGCAAACAATCTAACTTTACACCTAAAGGGACTAGAAAAAGAAAAACAAGCAAAGCTGAAAGCCAGTAGAAGGAAGGAAATAATAGTGATTAGAGCAGAAATAAATGAAATAAAGACAAAAACAAAAACGAAACAAAACAAAAAACAACAAAAGAAGAGATCAATGAAACAAGAGCTGGTTCTTTGAAAAGATCAATAAAATTGATAAACCTATAAGCAGACTCATTCAAATAAATAAAATCAGAAATGAAGGAGGAGAAATAACAACCAGCTACCACAGAAATACAAACAATGATAAGAGAATATTAAGAAAAATTATATGCCAACAAATTGTACAACCTAGAAGAAATGGATAAATTCCTAGAAACATATAACCTCCCAAAACTCAATCAGGAAGAAATAGAAAATTTGGACAGACTGATTACTGGCAAGTAAATTAAATCAGTAATCAAAAAATTCACAACAAACAAAAGTTCAGGACCAAATGGCTTCACAGGTGAATTCTATCAGAATTAAAGAAGAGTCAATACCTATTCTCAAACTATTCCAAAAAACAGAAGAGGAAGGAAAACTTCCAAATTCATTCATTTAGGCCAGCATTACCCTGATACCAAAACCAAATAAAGACACTATAAAAAAAGAAAGAAAGAAAGAAAGAAAGAAAGAAAGAAAGAAAGAAAGAAAGAAAGAAAGAAAGAAAGAAAGTCGTAGGCCAATACTGGTAATGAAGATAGACACAAAGATCCTCAACAAAATATTAGCAAACTGAATCCAACAATACGTTAAAAAAAAATCATTCAACACGATCAAGTGGGATTTATCACTGGGTGGTTCAATATTCACAAATCAATCAACATGATATATTACTTTAACAAGAGAAAAAAAAACTATATGATCATCTCAATAGAGAAAAAGCATTTGGCAAAGTACAACATCTATTCATGATAAAATTCTCAACAAAGTAGGTTTAGAGGGAACATACTTCAAAATAATAAAGGCCATGTATGAAAAACCCACAGCTAATACCATATTCGAAGGTAAAAAACTAAGTTTTTCCTCTAAGACTGGGAACAAGACAAGGATGTCCACTCTCACCAATTTTACTCAGCTTAGTACTGGGAGTCCTAGCCACAGCAATTAGACAAGAAAAAGAAATAAAAAGCATGCAAATTTGTAAGGAAGAAGTAAATTTTTCACTATTTGCAGAAGACATGATACTATATATAGAAAACACTAAAAAAAATTATATACAATAGAAAATCACACTCATTCCCATTTATTCATTTACTTAACAAATACTCAACACCTATGATTTGCAAGAAAATTTACATTTTTTAAACTTTTTACCTGGAAGGAAACCTATCACCAGCCAATTAGTGGGTTATTCCTGTACCATCTCCCATTAGTTAGAGCAGAACACATGGACTTAAGCAAACCAAGAAAACTAGAGGAGAGCCCATGCTTGGTTTGCTTTGGGCAATGGTATTCCTGCAGCTTTTTTCAGCTTAGGCTCTTTCTGTTATAGAGGAGAGTGGTTCCTCAGTGTGAGCCAGGGGACAGGTCCACAGGTTCTCTCCAGGCACTCTTCAAAGTGCTGGAGAGAAAGCAGTGCAAAAAGCAATTAGCGCCTTCACCCTTATGGAGCTTTCCTGTAAGCCAAGGAAATCTATGCTAACAAGCATATAGGCATAAAATATGATATCCTCAGAGCTTCATTACTATGGGAACCATGTAGTGATGATTTCCAAGGCAACATTATTATATTGCCTTATAGGTGACACTGTGATCCCTGTAGTGAAGTTAATTTGCTATTAAAAATATTTGTTGATCATTTATCTTAGTGGGAATGAAGATGCTATAATGTCTTTCCTGACCAGTGTAATGATTATAAAATCATTTCCTGCCTCCAGGTGAAAAGGCTGGCACAGGCTTTCCTAAGTGTTTTTACATTAAATTTTTTTTAGATTTTATTTATTTATTTGAGAGAGAGAGACAGATAGTGAGAGAGCACACAAGTGGGGCTGGAGAGGGAGAAGCAGGCTCCCCATGAGCAGGGAGCCTGACGCAGGGCTCAATCCCAGGATCATGACCTGAACCGGAAGCAGACACTTAACCAGTTGAGCCCCCCAGGTGCCCCATTTTTACATTCATTTTGATGAAACACACCTTACTACCATAATAATAAGTGTGTGCTAAATATTAGTTTTGATTATTTGTGCAATGACATATGCAAGGTGATGTGAACAAAGTAGTAATAGATTTAAGGGTTGAAAGCTTAAGGTATTTCTGAGAATTGGGAAGTAGGTAAAAGTTGATGAGATTGGAAGGAAAAATAATGACATAGATTTCAAAAGACAGAGGTCTATGTTATTCAAAAGATAATGACTTTTTAGTAATGAGAAAAGTAGGAAAACAGTGGTGAACTCAGACTTCAACTTGTGAATTTTTACAATTTAAATATCTAATATATTAAGTAATTTAAATTATTATAGATGTGGATATAAAATTGGGATAACTGTTGGTGTAGATTTGGGAGTTATTAAAAACAGAGGCTAGGTAAAGTCATAAAAGCAGATGAGTTTCCTCAAAAAGTTTATATGAAACTGAAAAATATGGGTCCAATATTAGGACTGAACTATGCAAAAAATAAAGTCAGTAAAGATATATTCATTCATTTATAAGTAATTCTTTAACTGCCTGCCAAACAACGTTGAAGTGCTAAAAAGAAATCCAACCAAGAAATATACAGCAATGAAAATCTATCAGAAATGACATACTCCTGAACTTGTCTAACCACTTCTGAACATTAGTAGAAGCAGGTAAAAAGGATAGCATCGTTTTACTGTCTCCCAAAAAAACCCGCTTTGGCAAGCTAGCAATTCACCTTTGCTCTCCGTTGGGTATATGTGAAACTCTCAAGGCTGTGTGCTGAGTATTTGTTCAGCTACATATTTTTTAAATTATCATTTATAAAATAAACTTGGCCTTTTATATGATATACATATCCCACCTTTAAATTCAAAGTTCTCCCTGAGTTTTTAGACTGGGTCCTCGTTGTCTTTCAGATTGAGAACTCATTTCAAGGACTACACATTCGGTCAAGCAGCTTCCACAGTCAGGAATGTTTGTGTATCTGCATTTTATCTATCCAAATTTACATCTATTGAGGGCTCTTTCTTTAACAAAGGCTTCCAGAGATTTCCTCCCAGTCCGAAGTTCCAGAGCTTGCTTCCTGAGCGCTTGTTGCAGTGCTGTCCTTTTCTGTGGGCATGTCTCATCATACCCAGGAAAAGGAACAAGCTGCTAGAAGACAAGAAACTTGTTTATTCTTTATGTTTTTACTTTGTCAATTCAATAAACGTCTGATGGGCCTTATGCCCACTAAACTCTGTGCTAAGCACTGAGGATATTGACATCCTTAAGGAGTTCTGTCAGGAATCTCACAGTTCTTTGGTATATCCCCGAATTTCTGCTTGGGAGACATGGCTTAACTAAGAGGTTCTCATATTCTGAAATGAGAGTACTTTACACTTGGGCTGTACACATGGAGGGGCAGGGTGAGAGGAGATGGGAACACTAGGAATCAATATTTTTAACACGTACTACAAGTGACTATGCTGCTCAGCCAGGTGTGAAATCCTCTGTCACTGATAAAGACCAAATCCTACAAATGTCACAGAATTATTAAGTTCTATAATTAAAGCCTTATCTATAAGATAGATATTTATTTTTTAATCTCTGCTTTTGCAAGGTTTTATCAACATAATTAGCAGCCAATGATAAATTAAACATTTTGAATTTACATTTTAAATATTGGCTCTGCCCCTTAATCTGGGAGTTTGGGCATGAAATTTTACCTTTCTGAGAGTCAAAATGGGGATTAGAGTAGGAACACTTCAAGATTTTTGTCAAGATTATATTTGAATCTTGGTATTATTTATTGGTGCAAATCATTACAATAAGCATTTATGAAATAACCCAAATAGTGCATTTTGTTTAAGTCAGGATATTACTTTCATTAATATATATTTATTAAATATCTAAATAGTAAATGTAAATGAATAAAATAAAAGTAAATAGTAAATGTATAATACTAGTATAACACTAAAACATATACATAAAATTAAATTAATAAATAAAACTAAATGGATAATACTAAATAGTAAATGTATACTACGATAACATAGAAATACTAACCAGACCCTGCAAATGTTCCCACTCACCACCCAGCTGTTTTCAAAAAGATTTTATGTATGTATGTATGTATTTAAGAGTCGGAGAGAGAGAATCTTAAGCAGGTCCACACCAGCGTAGAGCCTGACATGGGGCTGTCTCTCAGGACCCTGAAATCATGACCTGAGTGGAAATCAAGAGTCCAATGCTTAACTCACTGAACCACCCAGGCACCCATCGGCTGTTGTTTTAATAGCTCCTCAATCTCTACCCATTTAGTAACCAAAACTCAAAAGTACTAGGTAGTTAATATCATCTCCTATGAGCTTTTACCCAATAAAGTTAGCTTTAGTAAACTTAAAAAATATGACAAAAATGAATGGCATTTTGATGTATTCTTTTAAAAAATGATTTATCCATTTATCCTTTCTTTTTTTAAAGATTTTATTTATTTATTTGAGAGAGAAATCTCACAGAGGGAGAGTGAGGAGAAGCAGACTCCCTGCTGAGCAGAGACACACCACACACACACACACACACACACACACACACACACACACACACACACCCCGCAGGGCTGGATCCCAGGATCCGGAGATCAGGACCTGAGCAGAAGGCAGAGGGCTTACCGACTGAGTCATACAGGTGCCGCCACTCATCCTTTCTTAAAGGATTTCAATATATATCCTTGATGTGGGAAACAAAGGGAGATGGAAATGCAGATAAAATTAAGTGTCCTTATAACCTGCAGCCTATTGCCAAATACTTGAGATAGGCAGAGTATAATGTTCCTCCACAAAACTCCCAAAGGTCTTAATGTTAATGTCTTGCTAGAGGGGAAAAACAATTTTAGCTTAACAATAGAAGGCCTCCAGTATCCTGTGTCTTCTTTAGCATTTGAAAATACTCTCTGGAACTTTCCTTATCTTTTTACTTTCCCCAACCTCAAAGTATTTAATCGGTTGCTCTTCACAATCCTGGGGTAGGAGCTCTTTCTGCCCATGGGTCCTGTTCTCGTGCTTTAATTAAACCACCTTTTTGCACCAAAGATGCCTCAAGAATTCCTTCTTGGTGGAAACAGTCAATAAAACTAAGAGACAGCCCACGGAATGGGAGAATATATTTGCAAAGGACACTACAGATAAAGGACTGGGTATCCAAGATCTACAAAGAACTTCTCAAACTCAATACACGAGAAACAAATAAACAAATCATAAAATGGGCAGAAGATATGAACAGACACTTTTCCAATGAAGACATACAAATGGCTAACAGACACATGAAAAAATGTTCAAAATCATTAGCCATCAGGGAAATTCAAATCAAAACCACACTGAGATACCACCTTACGCCAGTTAGAATGGCAAAGATAGACAAGGCAAGAAACAACAATTGTTGGAGAGGATGTGGAGAAAGGGGATCCCTCCTACATTGTTGGTGGGAATGCAAGTTGGTACAGCCACTCTGGAAAACAGTGTGGAGGTCCCTTAAAAAGTTAAAAATTGAACTACCCTATGACCCAGCCATTGCACTACTGGGTGTTTACCCCAAAGATACAGACGTAGTAAAGAGAAGGGCCATATGCACCCCAATGTTCATAGCTGCATTGTCCACAATAGCCAAATCATGGAAGGAGCCGAGATGCCCTTCAACAGATGACTGGATTAAGAAGCTGTGGTCCATATATACAATGGAATATTACTCAGCTATCAGAAAGAACGAGTTCTCAACATTTGCTGCAACATTTGCTGCAACATTTGCTGCAATGCTAAGTGAAATAAGTCAAGCAGAGAAAGACAATTATCATATGATTTCTCTCATCTATGGAACATAAGAACTAGGATGATCGGTAGGGGAAGAAAGGGATAAAGAAAAGGGGGGTAATCAGAAGGGGGAATGAAACATGAGAGACTATGGACTATGAGAAACAAACTGAAGACTTCAGAGGGGAGGGGGTGGGGGAATGGGATAGACTGGTGATGGGTAGTAAGGAGGGCACGTATTGCATGGTGCACTGGGTGTTATACGCAACTAATGAAGCATCAAACTTTACATCGGAATCCGGGGATGTACTGTATGGTGATTAACATAATATAATAAAAAAAAAGAATTCCTTCTTGGCCATCAGCTCCAGACCTCACCAACATTCCAAAACACATCAATAATTACAACTTTTTTAGAGATTGAACAAAAAAGGGTAATATCAACTTTATGTCGACAATTTTGAAAACTTATATAAAATGATTAAATTAGGAATTTATATGAAAAGGATAAATTTACTCAAGAAGAAATGAAGAAGCTTCAGATCTTTGGGCCACAGTGACCTCACAAGATAAGGCCAACTAAAAAGCCCCCGCCTCAGTTTCAAGGAAGCCCCCAAGTGATAACACCCTGTCTTTCTGTAACTGAAAGTCTTAGTGCCAAAGTATTTGATTTAAGTTAGTGGCAAAAATGAATACAGGTAACTTGCAGTGATAAAAATACATTAAAAAATAAGTGATAATCCGAAACATCAAATTTAGGTCCGAATAGGGCCATAAGATGATACTAAATCTAATTCTTACTTTTTCTTAGCTAAGATTTGACTTAAAAATGACTTGAATTATTGACTAGAAGTATTCAGAAACATGCTTTGAGGAAATTCAGCTCTGGTTAACAGTGGTGACTAAAATTAAAACAGAAACTCTGATTTGTAAATGGAAGCATTTTTTTAAATTCTGAGAGAAAAAAGTAATTCAGAGCTTGGTAACTAGAGTCTAGATTCAAAGCTTTCCATTTTAAACATTTACATTGTTTCCAGTTTCTTATGAAATTATGGTTATAAAATATAGTTATTTTCTTTTCTAAAACATGCTACTATAGGGGAGCCTGGGTGACTCGTTCAGTTAAGTGCCTGCCTTTGGCTCCTGCCCTGGTCCCGGGGTGCTGGGATTGAGCCTAGCGTGGGGCTCCTTCCTCAGGGAGGAGCCTACTTCTCCCTCTCCCTCTAGCGCTCTGCTTGTGCTCTCTCCCCCTCTCTCTGTCAAATAAATAAACAAAATCTTTTTTTTTTAAGATTATTTATTTATTTATTTGACAGAGATAGACAGCCAGCGAGAGAGGGAACACAAGCAGGGGGAGTGGGAAAGGAAGAAGCAGACTCCCAGCGGAGGAGCCTCATGTGGCACTTGATCCCGGAACTCCGGGATCACTCCCTGAGCCGAAGGCAGGCGCCTAACGACAATGCTACCCAGGCGCCCCAATAAACAAAATCTTTTTAAAAAATAAAATAAAACATGCTACTATATAACAATCCTTTGTAGGAGTGTCTGAAAACTACTGAATTGTTCAGATTCTAACCCTGCCTCAGCAGTTAGTTAGCTATATGCCTTTTGAAATGAATTATGATATCTTTAGGGTAGGATCGCCATGTAAAATACAGGATACCAGTTAAATCTGATTTTCAGATAAAAAAACAAATAATTATTTTGCATAATTAAATATTGAATGGGACATACTTATGTCAAAAATTATTCACTGTTACTGGAAATTCAAATTTAACTTGGTATCCTGTTTTTCTTTCTTTTTTTTTTTTGAGGAGATAAACCAATTTTATTGTCCATCATTATGCTATACAAACATCTAGTAATAACAGATTTGTAGAGAAGAAATAAATGAATAGTAAATAAGAGGGTAAGGGAAATTGTTTAAGTTTGGATTATTTTCCAGGATGTTAGGCTGAAAACCATCTAAAAGCATGTGTGTGACTGGCTTCAGAGTAGGTCTGTTCCCTGGGCAAGGCCTGCCATTAATTTAAGATGCTCAGTGTCTCTGCTCTACTGGCTCTTGACAAAAATTTGGGATCTCCGAGAAAGGTATGTATTCCTGGTGCTCCAGGGCTGTGCTGAGGTCCACAAACTCATCTGCAAAAGTGTTATCCACCCCTCCGTCTGCCAAGAAATCCGTCAGGGGGTCATATAAGGCCCAGGTCACAGAATTGGTGTGTTGAGTGTCCTTTCACAAAGATTCGCCAATGGACTGAAAGCTCATTTCCCTGATAGAGAAAATGTCACTCTTGTCTTCCTCTTTTTGCCTAACCTCATCTTCTGGGCTCCTCCTCCCCATCAAATGTTGGCAGCATGCTATTGTGAATGCTGAAAGTGGCAGTGATCTTTTCTCTAGCAACTTTCCGCAATAATTTGGCTTCTGTCCCCTTCACTTCTAGCTCCCAACCTCCAGACATCTTGGGAAGGGACTTAATGCTCTGTATCTTCTTTTCCTCTTTAATTTCACCATTCAGGAACTCAACAAAAGTTTTGTCCTCCTGCTGTGTAGGGCATCGCAGCTGCACCAGGCCCACGCGCACACGGAGTAGTCCAAAGGTCTGCACGCACGGCCGGGGAGCGGCGTGCGTCTGGCACTGAGTCCCAACCTGCGGGGCACGCAGCACCTCGGAGGAAGCATCCCAGCAGCCTGCAGGTGCAGGCGCTAAGGGCGACCCACGCAGAAGATCTCGACCCACGTGCCAGATGAAGTCCTGACCTTGGGCGTCCTGTATTTTTATTTACTAAATCTTCTGATCCTATTTTTTTTAAAAGATTTTATTTATTTGCAAGCGAGAGCGTGAGAGAGCACGAGTGGGGTGGGAGGGGTATAAGGAGAGGGAGAAGCAGGCTCCCTGATGAGCAGGGAGCCGGATGTGGACTCCATTCCTGGGATCATAACCTGAGCCAAAGTCAGGCGCTTAACGATGACTGAGCCACCCAGGCCCCCTGACAATCCTATTTTTAAGTCTCTGTTTTCCAATAAATACAACGGATGGTTCTTTCTCAGATTTAACATGGTATAATTCCTATCTGTGACAGTTACAATTTTTTACACAGTACAATCATCTGTTACTTATTCATAATTCAAACCTTCCAACTCTAGAATATTATACCAATTTATCACGGTCATTGATGAAGAAACTAAAACTTATGAAATTATTTTCCAAACTTTCTTCAGAAAAGAGGATTATGAATTCCCACTAAAAAACTATAACTGTAAAATGACTAGCTTCACTGAATTGCCTTGACTTTGAAGTTTAAAGACATGCTATGCTGAAAAAACTAGGTAACTTACTGGGTTTTTTTGTGTTTTTGTTTTTGTTTTTTTTTTTTTTGCTAGACTTCTACAGCCAATGTCATTTGAAGCACAGAACTCACAAATGGAAGGATTGTATTCCAAAACTACCGTTAGCATGTTCTACCAACTCACTTTTTAAATTCCTCAACTTCCTCTAACATTATTTTAAAAAATGAGATATTTCAGGAAGAATTGGAAGAAAGCCCTTGGGTGTTGAAACAGTGTTAGCAATAGCTCAGCTTGTACCATAGCATTGACAGATTGCAAAATTTATAACATGCACAAGAATCATGCCTAGCGCTATGAGGCAATACTTAATCCAAATCAAAATATATAGAAAGTAGCCTCACATTTGCCTGACGTAAAACTATGTTTTAGTAACATTCCAAATAAAAGGTCACTGATTGTCATAAATAGTTCCCATGCAGTCAGGGAATTCAGAGGTTAAAACTGATACGGTTGTTTATCATTCCTTTCCCACCCTCAGAAAGAACATCTTAATTCCATTTTCATGTTTTTATTCCAAAGATAACTATATATTTACTTCGTACTTTCCCAGATCTCTGTATGAGAATATTTGTTCTTGCTGACCAAAGTTATCCACCTTATTTATTACAACAGAAAACTGTAAAGATCTAGAAAATATAAACTGAGTTGATACAGTAGCTCCTATAAATACATAATCATACAAAAACACACCAAAGAAAACCACCTTATGCAAACAATCTTCTACCTAAGTGTCTTGTGATATCTGATACAGCTATATACCCAGGAGAAAATATTTTAGTCAACAGTGATCTGCATAGCTCCTTGTACTACCTTTGTGTGTGTGTACCTTATTTTTTTTTAAAGATTTTATTTATTTATTTGGCAGAACGAGAGAGCAGGAGAGCAGAAGCAGTGGGAGTGGGAGAGGGAGTGGCAGAGGGAGAAGCAGGCCCCCTGCCGAGCAGGGAGCCTCCACCGAGCAGGGTGCTCCACTGAGCAGGGAGCCCAATGCAGGGCTCCATTCCAGGACCCTGGGATCATGACCTCAGCTGAAGGCAGTTGCCTAACCAACTGAACCACCCAGGCACCCCTGAGTACCTTTTTAATTCAGACTTAGACTTGTGTGGTCAAAGCTGCCTGAGTACCCTCGATGTGCCAGACATTCTGTTCAGTCTGTTAATGAAATAGGTATTATTTTCCCCATTTACATACAAACAAGACTCAAAGTTGACAAACTCACATATATGCAATCACTTTATAATTCCACCCTTTTCTGCTTTCCTATCACATTCTTCCACTTCTACCACAGTCAGCAGGGCAAAATAGCTAAAATAGCCAATAATTAATGATCAAAAAATGAAAAAAAAGACTATAGCTGATATGTGCTAGATATAGTAACTTCTATTACTTTACCTGGACTTTTAATAGTGTGCTCTTTCTATCATACTATCCATATCCCAAATACATAGTTTGTGAGTCATTTTCCTTGACTGTCTGCCTTTACTATTCCCAGGTAGCTTTTTTTCCCCTTGTAAGTAGAGGGAAATACACAGTGTAATTAATTTAGGTCAAGGGTGGCTCACTCCAGAACGCATCTGAATTTCTGATCATCTTTAAATTTTTGTGTTTTGCCTTTCTGACCTTCATATTTCATGGACGAAACTGGAAATATTCACAGTCTCAAAGTCTCCCCAAACTAAACTAGGTCTTTTGGGACAAGGCAGGTTTTGGTAGCTAGTACCTGTGGCCTAGAATTCAGAGATGGGAAAGGATATTCAGCATGATATTTATATAATAACATTAATTTTCTGTGGACTAACCCCTTGCAGCAAGGTAACTGTAATGTTACTAAAAATAATACAACCGAAAAAAATAACTTTTGCTCCTCATTTTGCCATTTCACCAGTATTGAGTCCTCAGGCAAGTCGTTTGCTTCAGTTTGCAGAACTGTAAAATAGGGATATGAGTGCTTATCTCTGCGAACTCTTAAAGGACTCAAACTAGACGCAGTGAAAGAAAGCACTTTGCAAGGTGTTACAGAGTGAAGTTTTGTTATTAATAGTCCATGTACACAAATTCAGTAGTTTTTAATGCAATGAACTTGATTACTTAACACAGATGGAGAGAAAAAGAACTGAGACTCATTATAGAGATAAGGAAATAGAAGATTCTATAGTTGAATGACTTGACCAAGGTCATCATAGGCCCAAAAAACCAGAAGCTCCCTCCTTGAAGCAGAAAGACTTCTGCTTTACAGACTAGGCCATGTGTACAGCCCAAGTGTAAAGTACTCTCATTTCAAAATATGAGAACCTCTTAGTTAAGCCATGTCTCCCAAGACAGAAATTCGGGGATATACCAAGACACAGGTGGCAAGACATTCTTTTAGAAAAGGGTGTCCATCACCCTTACTGGATGCTTATTTTGCCTTCACTGAATGCTGATTCTTTCCCAGAAGCAGTAACTCTCCTAATATTACTCAGATAGTGAGTAGCCAAGCCAGGGATGTTAACCCAAATCTGTCTGGCTCCAGAGTCTGAGCTCTTAACTACTGTGGTACTTAGTTAATCACACGCGTGCTCAGCCACCCAAGAGAAGAGACAGAGGAGTTGGATGAGGACCCCGGGCAGAATGAAATATGCTGAGACTTGTTAGGTTTTATGTCTGGAAAGCCAGAGTCAGTGGCTGCCTCAATCAAAGCTGTACGTTTTGAGATATATGGAAACTGACAAATAGTTAAGGGCTTATGAAGCTCCATAAACAAGAAAAGTAGCTCCGATTTATAGTTACAATTAATAGGCAATATTAAGATATAATTTAAATTTACTTTTTGGTCCTTAGCCTGTTTTTGCTGTTTAAGAAAAGAGAGAAAACATCTATATAAGAATGGTGTTTATTTTATTTTTATTTTATTTTTAAAGATTTTATTTATTTATTTGACAGAGAGAGAGACAGCCAGCAAGAGAGGGAACACAAGCAGGGGGAGTGGGAGAGGAAGAAGCAGGCTTCCCAGCGAAGCAGGCTTCCCAGGGGAGCAGGGAGCCCGATGCAGGGCTCTATCCCAGGACTCTGGGATCAGGCCCTGAGTCAAAGGCAGACAATTAAGGACTGAGCCACCCAGGTGCCCCAAGAATGGTGTTTAAATTATAAATCACAAGGTTAATTTTAACAGAGCTGATATATTTTTTTGAACTTTTTCTTTTTCCATTTTTTAAATTTAAATTCAATTAATTAACATATAATGTATTATTGGTTTCTGAGGTAGGAGTTAGTGATTCATCAATCTTATAGAATATACCCAGTACCCATTACATCACATACCCTCCTTGATGTCCATCACCTAACTACCCCATCCACCTACTGCCCTCCCCCCAGCAATCCTCAGCCTGCTTCCTATGAGTAAGAGTTTCTTATGGTTTGTCTCCCTCTCTGATTTTGCCTTATTTTTCCCTCCCTTCCCCTATGATCCTGTTTTGTTTCTTAACTTCCAAATATAAGTGATCTCATATGATAATTGTCTTTCAAACAGAGTTGATACTTTAATGACATAGAAGCGCTCACTGTTTTCCAATGAGTAAGACAATTACTGCCAACCAATAACAGAATTATAGAATCGAGAAACAGAAATTCATTTTGACAAAAAGACATCTTACAGAGGGAGTAAGAAAATGGATTTTAGACAACTTGGTGTTGATATAGCAGAATCTGTAGCTTGGAATTTGGATGGGCACTGAAAACTCTGCCCTCCTGCATGCCTATAGTACAAAATATTTTACATGTCTGCATGCCCATGCATGTTTCCAGAGGCCTCACCTCTACCCTGGAATGTGTGCGTGTTAAAAAGAGTCTTCACTTAGAAATATATATGACAATATAGAAATGTAGTGCTATTTATAAGAGCCACAGCATACTAGACTCAGGCATTTCTTCTTTTGATAATTAGGATTGAAAAAAATGTTTAATTTTATCTCTTGGAAGAGAGGTAGGGACCTACAAATAATGATTGACCAATTTTCTTTAGATTTTCACTTGAGTACCATAAAAATATTACTGATGAACCCAGTGGTCTATCAGCTCCTCCAGGGGAAAGGCAATATCTTTGCCATCTTTGTTTCTCAAACCCAATGCTAGGTATTACAGATATTCAACAAATACTCCCTTTATTCAAAATTTAATTCATAAATATATAATTTACTTGGAAATTCTATGCTAAGAAAATATATGGGGATTTTCTAAGTTTTGAAAAATAAAATGTAAGTTCCCTAAAATTGAAGCTCATTAAAATTGACAAGAAATACTTATTTTGGTACTTTAATTTTTTTATTTTTTATTTTTATTATTATTTTTTTATTTCGGTACTCTTAGTCTCTAGAATGCTTGCATATAAATGATCCCCCCAAAAGATAAATGGTATAACATGATAATATAATTATAATTCCAAACATAAGGCCATGAAAATCACAATTTACATTTTATTCTATAAATAATACCGTTCTTATTTTCTCCAAACTCTGATATAAGTAAGTGTTAAACTTCATAGAAGAAAAATGGATTTACTGATATTTCAGAAATGTTATAGCCAAATATGGCTTGTTCTGTTTAATAGTATTAAAAAACTGTAAAAAATGTAACATCCTCCACACTCAAGTACCCTTCAAAACTATACGTGTGATCTACAATACTTAGAGAGGAAATAATGTATTAAACACTTAAAAATATAATCATTATATTACCATTTCATTTGAGTATGTTACTTATTTCACATAGTATAAATTTTGTAAGCATTCTTTACACATAAAAATGGCTATGATTACCATGGTTATTAAAAACTACATAAACATACAACCCTTAGTTATTATATTTGCTTTTAATTTTTTTTAAGTAACCTCTATACCTAATGTGGGGCTTGAACTCATGACTCTGAGATCAAGAGTTTCATGCTCCATGTACTGAACCAGGAAGGTGCCCCAACTTTGCTTTCAAATAAATGTAATTAACAATTGCTCTGGGAGTAATTTCAATGGACAAAGCTAATCTGTAAGTTTTATTATAATTACATACATTAGACAATCATTTAAAAATATCATTTTTCACAAATTCCTGCAAATATATTTCTGTCTTCAGACCATAGAATGCAGCCCCCCCCCACTGCTTATGCTCTCTCTCTCTAATAAATAAGTAAAATCTTAAATATATATATATACCTATTGAATTTGTTTTCACCTATAAAACAATTACTGGGCAGTTTGAAAGTGAAAAGCCTTAAAAGAGAGGAAAGAAAAGCAGTTATGCCAATGATAAAGCTAGAAATAGTAGTGACTAAGTAGAAAAGCTGTCTAAGATTCCTGGCTGCCAGAGGAGAAAAAAGGATTTGGGTACTTTAGGATAAAGCTAGCTCTCTCATGGAGAATTTATATAGAAGACACTGACTTCTAACAACACTTTCTATGTTTTAAGCCATGTAGGAGTACTCTATAAATTGTAAGAACACTGTAAGAAGATAAAATGATAATAAACTATTATGTATATATTCCAGACTTGGGAATAAAGCCATAAGCCTAGCTTTTAGCTCCCCGTTGTCATCAATAAACTCTCATAAAGTCAATAATAATAATAATAATAATAATAATAAAAGACATGCTTGACTGAGATTAAGAGGTTTCTATGAAATACAAAGTCTAAAGAGGTCCATTAAAATTGAATACTATCTTGCAACATCTCTGATCTTGCTATATAAAACCTCACTCACACACACACACAATCTAGGAAGACATAAAATAAGCAGTTTCTATAGGCTATACTATGCTAAAGTAAAGTGCATAGGAAGATATTTATCACCTCTGAAGTATGATTTTTCTGTTTTAATTAAATCTATTCAATGGCACTCATACTCAAATAAAGACATACTTAAATACGAAAAAGTTTTTCATTGTCCCAAATAGTTTACAAAATATTTAGACAAACTCCAATTCTATTTCTCCAACAATTTTTGCATTGCCCACTTTATACAGTGTCTGCTTTTTATATAAGCATGTACATATTTATTAAGTATGTAAACCTTTTCCCCTCTTAATAGTCTCTAAGCAGAAATCGGAAACCTAAACTATTATTCAAAGAGATATATAGCTAAATGGATCTTCTTCGTACCTGGTGATTTTGAAACTAACCCTGATGAGGTAGCTAACCACGTAGAGAATAAGTCTCTCCCAAAAAGGACAGACTCACTATCTGTTCCATTTAAAATGGTCTACCAGTTATTTTGAATTGGAAAGTCCTGTCCTGGTTTAAGTTCCCACTTGCCTCTTAAAATTGCCCTGAGGAATGGAGTCTTAAAGGATTTCTTCACTCCTTCATTCATTCCACAGATATTTGCAAAGAGCATTCAGTGTTCTGGGCAATCCTTTCAGGACACAAAGAGTGAGACATGGACCGTTAAGTTCACCCACCCACACACCCCGTTATTATGTAATTGAAAAATGAAAATATCATGGCGCCTGGGCCCCACCTAACAGAATTTACTGGGGCTAAGAAAGGGAAGGGCTGAGGTTCCTGGGTGGCTCAGATGGTTGGGCATCTGCCTTTGGCTCAGGTCATGATTTCAGGGTCCTGGGATCTAGCCAGCATAGCCGGCGTCGGGCTCCCTGCTAAGTGGGGTGTCTACTTCTCCTTCTGCCTTTCCCCTCTGCTTGTGCTCTCTCTCTCAAATAAATAAATAAAATCTTAAAAAAAAAAAGAAAAGAAAAGAAAAAAGAAAGGGAAGGGCTAATTCTACCCATGTGTAGTCAAGAAGGTCTTTCAGAAGAGAAAATACCTAAGTACATGCATGAAAAATGGCTGGATGGAATGAAGGAAGGGAGATTTCCAGAGAGAAATTAAACACAATCTTGGAAATTTGGGTAATTTGCAATAGTTCAGCATAACCAGAGGAAAGGATTGAAAGGAGGTAGTTTGTAGCAACTGTGATTACTGCTTTGCTAATGAACTATGTTTGTAACTAGCAGACTCCAGTGGGTATAGGTTAGTACCATATGAGAAGAACATCAGGTCTAGGCTATTACTGACTTGGAAAGTTGTCAAACATGATTATACCTAAGGAAGGCTAAGTAATGCTTGGCCTCTAGGATACTTCAGTCCTGCGCCCTTCCATCTTAATACTTCCACGACTGCAGCAGCTAGGAAAGAGAGCATAGGGTCAGGCACTGGCCCTTCGGTGATTCTACCAGGAAATGAAAGCTTTCATGTCTGTTCACGTTTACTTACTAAAACAAATTACATCGCTATATGTAATTTCAGTGGGGTGGAGAGTGTAATCCTCCCCTATGCCTAAAACTAGGACAGGAAAAATTGGTGATCACTGAAAATGCCTTCAGCAGTTATGAAATGTTATGAAAATGATGTTTCAGGTAGACTAATGGAGACAATATTTATTAGCATGTCATAAATTAAGATCGAAACTAATTAAAATTTAATCTTGATTTTGTGATTGAAAGTCAATAGACTTTAGTTTCACTGTTACTCAATGCCTGCATTACTGTCTGTGCAAGCAACTGTGAAAGTCATTTAGAGGCATAATTCATGAAATTGTTTAACCTTAGTTGTTTAGAGACTAAAAGCCAGATACATTTAATTGATTTGATTATTTAAATCAGGTAAAATATTAAAATGCAACTTTTTTCTGATATGGTTTCAATATCTAAATGAGCCACTTTTTTCCCTTTTTATACGTAAAGATACATTGAAAGGAATGTATTACGCACAAAAAGGAATATATAATAATGACTGCCCATAACAATCTTTTTGATTGCTACAATGCTTAAATATTAAGGAGCATTTAGTCAAGACTTGGTTTTACATATCAGTTTTTTTGTTTGTTTGTTTGTTTGTTTTTTTACCAGCTGTCAAACTTTATCCTATTACTAGGCTGAAGTGGCTAACACAGATTTGTTAAGTGATGCAAATATCACAGCAGAGGTCTCCTTTACGATGCTCTTTCACCTCGTTTCTGCAATAGTTTATTGAAATATTTTTATTCTTAAACTGTAGTTTAAGGTTAATTTTTTTTTTTTAAAGATTTTATTTATTTATTTGACAGAGATAGAGACAGCCAGCGAGAGAGGGAACACAAGGCAGGGGGAGTGGGAGAGGAAGAAGCAGGCTCATAGCAGAGGAGCCTGATGTGGGGCTTGATCCCATAACGCTGGGATCACGCCCTGAGCCGAAGGCAGACGCTTAACCACTGTGCCACCCAGGTGCCCCTAAGGTTAATTTCTTAATTTCACGTTATTTTTCTGAAAGCAAGCTTTTGGGCCCATCAAAAATGGCTTGCCCCTTACAATTGGCATTTATAATATACAAGATATGCAAATATACCTGTTTATCAGGTGTAAAGAACTATCTATGGAGCATGCGTGTGGGAACTACAATGTACAAACAAGCACGCAGGTTTGTCTGTGATTCTTTTATTCCTGTAAAATTTCCAAGAGGTGAATAAAATCTATCATTTATTCTTAGCTAATAGATTTTCAGACATTTTCCAGTCCTCATATCACAGCTGTTATATGCTTAAAAAGAAAGAAAAAAAATACGCCTCTGCAGACAGGGCAAGCTTAAACCTGCCACCGATTAGAAAAATCACAGTGTCACAGGTGCGCTTTTAATCGAATTGCAACCTCAGAGGTTAAGTTGGGAGGAAAAAAAATCAAACCGCCCGGGATGTGGAAGGTCTAACCGCTGGGAGAGCAAGCTGCAGGCCCCGTTCGGCGAGTTTCTCTCCGCACTTCCGCGGCAGCCCGGGTCCTCCCCTCCAGTCCTCGTAGGGCAGGTACCCTCCCTTCCTCCCCACCTGTTCGGCTCCCTCGCGCTGGCCCTAGCGCTGGGAATGGGAACTCTCTGCATGGGAGTTTCCTTTCCTTCCGCTCCCCCAGCTGGACCCCAAAGACCCGAAATAGGGTGGGAGGGAAATTCCTACACGGTCCCTGCCCACCCCCGCCCGTTTCTGTCTCCGGCTCACTGCCTCTCTCGCTCCAATGCCGCCGAGCCTCGTCGCTACTTCTATGTGGCGGACCGGCGGAGGTGGCGGCGAGCTCTGGGGCTCTGGGCAGGGAAATGGGGCAGGGTGAGTGAGCCGGCTTGGGCAAGGCCCCGCGGCGCCCCGTGATGGCCAGCCACCACGCCCGCAGGGCAGGGGGAGGCGCTGCCTCGGCCCGGCCCGCGCGGGGCTGAGCCTGGGAGAGGCTACCGCGCTCTCCTCCTTCAAGTCCCGGCTTGAGAGACCAACTACAAGCGCGCGGTCCGGGGGAGGGAAGAGTGGGAGAGGAAGCCGCGGGAAAGAACAGGCGAGCCACTGTCTCCTTCTGAAAAGAAAGTAGGAGCCCTGGGTGGGAAAAGAGGAATTAGACCTCCTAACTTTTCTCCGCGAAAAGTTTTCCCAGGGCGTTTTGTTTGCGCAAACTCGGCCCGGGGAGCCCGGAGACGCGCTGCCGGCGTGGCGGCCGTGCCTGTGAGCCTCGCTTCTTGCCCCGCTCCTCCTCCTTCCAGCCTGGGCAGCTCCTCTCCTGCCCCGAGAGGCGCCAAATGGCTACCCAGTAAGCTCCACGGGGCGGGGGCTGCAGCGCCGCCTTCCGCCGCCGCAGCTGCAGGCGGCCGCTAGGACCTGAGGCAGGGGCGCCCGCGGGCTGGAGTCTCGGCCCGCAGGTGGAAGCGCGCCCGAAGGCGGACCGGCCCGCGGCTGGGGGGCTCGGGTGGGCACTTGACGCGCGTCCTGCCTCTCTCAGGCCTCGGGTAGGCGCGCGTCTCGCCCTGACCAGCCGGCCTTTCCCATTCTAGTAGTGACACGCCGCCTCGGAGCTGGAGCCCGCGCAGCGCCCCGCAGGGCGATGGACAGCCTCACCCCGCGCGCGCAGGACGCCCTGGCGGCGCCCGCACCTCTCGCCGCCTCAACAGGGTAAGCCGAGAGCGCCGCGCCGAAGTTCTCCCGGGAGGGCGAGGGCAGCAAGGCCGCAGCGCGTTTACCTGGCTGGCAACTCGCTGCCCTGCCAGCTAGCTGCCTGACTCACTGGCTGGATAGGCAGCTGAGGAGGCTGCTTCCTCCCGGCCTCTTTGGAGGCCTCCCGGGCGCGGGGGCGGAGGGCTGTGGCAGTTTTGATTGCTTTTCTACTGGGGCTGCTCTGAGTGCTGAAGGGCAGCTGAATGCCAGGAATTGGGTGAGGAGTCCTAGAGCAAAAATTGTAGCAAAGAGCCCCTTGTTTGGTGCTCTGGAAGGGGTCGGACGATACCTGTAAGTGAGCTCTTGGGAGGGGGGAAGAAAGTGTCCTTGGCTGAGGGCTGAGGCCCAAGCAGGTGTGCAGTGTCAAAGTGACTGTAAGGAAGGGGCTTTCTGAGAGCGGTGGAGGGCAGCGGGAGAGTGTACCAGCTGTCAGCCTTCATGACAGTTCCGGGACCCAGCAGGGTGAGCGCCTCTGACTGGGGGTGTGTGTGCCTGTGGCCAATTGCTGGTGCCAAAGCGTAGCGCAAAGTCAGACTGCAAACAAGATATTTTTCTTTGTGTCCTCACGTGTTTGAATTGAGATTGGAGGGTAAGGGGCTGTCACACGGTGAGTTAATATTAAATGAAGCATGTCTTCCTGCCAGATATGCTAATAATCACCTTGCTAAGCGTTTGGGTAAACAGTAATGAGAACAGGTAGTTCTGCAAGAGATGGGGGAGAACCTGAAAATAACCTTCGTCTTGGTAAACAGTGAAGGCTTAACATGGGCGCTCTTTGAGCTTCTGAAGTGGGAACCCCTTTGATGTAGCATAACTTTTCCTACATTTGTTCTCCCAACTCAGTTTCTTTTGTGATAATCTAATGCTCTAAAGAGAACATAAACATTCCAGGAAAGAAACGTTAAGGAAAAATCGACTTTGTAACTAATGAATGAGAGTTGTACAGTTTTCCCGACTTAAGAGTAGAGAAGTCATTTTTCCCTGGAACATGACAGGCGTTTCCTTAGAAGCAAGTCACAGCATGTTTATTCACCAGAGACCATGCGAACATTGGCAGTTGTCTAGAGGAAACATGGAAAAGTCTCAAAGCAACATGACTAATAAAAAAGATATTTAGTATAATGCTTACGTAGAGGAAACATGTAGTGTATGAATTAATTCTTTCATTTGTTCGAACTGTCTTCTCCCCTCTGCAAATAGCCCTGTTACTGTTGACTTCCGTTCCTATTATTTTCCCAGTGTTTTCATTGTTCAGCATTGTATATTCTTCCATTTATTCTCGCATCAGGATGTCTGAGTAAAAAAATATATCGGTAGAAAGATCTTAATCATAAAAGCATGCGCCTCTAAATGGAACTTCAGAGATACGTAAATTGAAGATGAAACAACTTTAAGGAAAACAGAAATATATTTGGGTGCCACAAAATAAGATAGTATTAAACTGGTGGATTTGAAAATGGATTAGGTTATGGAACAATTAAAAAAAATGACAGCATACGCATAGACACGAAGTACACTTACTGGTGTTCAGAAATCAATACTTTTGAGTGAAATAGGTGAGATCAGATGGTTATGGATGAAGGCGTGGAAAGAGCTATCTAATGATAAGCACAACTACAGTTAAGATACTTCAGATTTCACTGTTGAGAATTTAAAGGTTAAACTGATACATTCTTGAAAATAATGTACAAAACTGCTTTATCTAATTCTTCAGCTATGAAGAAAAATACTTTTAAGGAATTTGACCTCTCTCCAAATTTAAGGAGGGACATCTGCAAAAATGCTTTAACATCTAGAGTAACACCCCGACTGTGTCATTTTACCCTGAATTCTATTTAGAGAAGTGATCAATGTCTGCGAAGTATAAACATAAAAAAATTATATCTTTCACTTTTCTATCTTGTCCTTTGGCATATCCCAAGTGTCTTTTATATTTGTTGAATATTCAGTACAGTATTGCTTTTGTTCTTTTTCTCAAAAAGTCCAGAATGTTAAAAATGATTTAATTGTGGGGGGAAAAAAGTATCCTAGATATGGGTTTATGGGAGGTGGCAGGGAGCAATCTCAAAATATTACAATAAATTATTGGGTTTGGGAAGTAAATTCCTTACTGTAAAACTAATTAAACCATGACTCATGACTCTAATAACCTATGAGGCCTAGTTTAGTCCTCCTTAGATATCCTTGCTCTAAAGAATCCCTCTGTAATTTTCCAAGTTTTACATTGTTGTAACAGGTCATTTATAAGAAATCTAGTGCAACTCTGTATTTTACAAATGAGAATCTGAAGCCTGGAGACACTGAGTTAACTTTGCTTAAATTCCAGAACAAATGAGTGGCAAAACCTGAAGGAAAACCCAAGACTTTGGTTGCCTAGTTTATTGCCTTTTTTTTTTTTTAATCTTTTCCTGACCACTGTAAGATACATTTAAATTCAAAGAGTGTATGGGTACATTATCTTTAGCACTACTACTGCTTGTGTTTTTTACTTGCCCTGACAGATACCACCCCCCTTTTAAAATTCATTGAAATTTAAATGTCAAAAGTGTAGTTAATCTTGCTGAGAGACCTTTATGTTTTGATTCTGAAACACATTTTCAGGAATGGACAGGGGTAGAAAACCTGCTTTCTAATTTTGCAGCTTTGGAGCTATGGAGTTCATTGTAGCCGTAGAAAAATTTGATTTAGCAGATACTTTTTTAAGCTGTTATTTGAATGCACTGCTGGCTCTAAGATTTCACTGATTGTATAAACTGAATTCTTGTTAGCTGACATTTATTGACTACTTAGAAGTTGAGAACCTTAGCTGAGGTTTCAATATGAGAATTACCTAGGGATCTTTAAAACTAACACCCAATGCTCTCACACCTGCTACCTATTCTGATTTTATTTGGCCTGAGCTGGCTGTGACAAGCTGTGGAGAGGTGTTAAATGCTGCTCCAGTGATTGTAATGGGCTATCAGATCTGAGAACCATTAAGTAGATGTCAACATGTGAGATGGAGATGAAGCCATAAATGGCATGAGGGTTGTTATTAATCATTTTTAGGCAACTCACAATCCTCAGTTTCAGCTTTAGTTTGCTGCTTTAAAGATTCCATTCCATTCCATTACTATAAAGGACCATTTAGGTCCTTTATAGTAATATTAAAAAAAAAATTGCTGCTCGTTTCTGAGGAAGTACATTAACTCTGCTTTGCAGTTGTGGAAACCGAGGCTCTGAGAGCTAAAATAACAAACTCAGCGCCACAAAACTTGAAGTGATGAAAGAATAATGGAAACAAGATCTGATCCCCATACCTGTGCTCTTCCTCAGTAGGCATGTTGGCACCCAGTGTTTGCCGCTATGGATTACTCTGAATGGCTGGCTACAGTATTTTTATTTAGAGTGGCTTTATAAGTGTCTTGCCTTGACTCTTTTTAGAATCATGTTTGTATTCTTAAAAAACTCCTACAAATTCTAATGCATATGAGAAACCCCAATCCTAGGATTTAAAGGAACTTAAATGTTTGGTTTATGTCTTCAAAATATTTAACATTTCATATGGTTTGGGATGATTTAACTCTTGTCATATGACAAGCTACTTATTTTTGCTATTAGGTGGCTATCAAATTTATAGTGTACTTTCAAAAGTAGGAATTTTTGATTATCAAATAAGAAAAATGAAATTAAGGTAATATTAGACTTTTTGTCCAAAGTCGAATTTCCTCTAAATGTGTTAAAGGATATTGAATAACGTTATGACCTTATTACAGTATGGAAATGGCAGGTGTATTTATATAACAAATGTCACGCTTCATGTTATTGACACAACTACTTTCATTTAACTAATTAGTCAAAACTTGTGAGCCCTTACTTTACGTAAAACGTTTTTCTGGGTACTAGGAGATTGGCTCCTGATGTTAAGAGCTTTACCAAAGAAATTCTCTATGCAGGAAAAGAATAGGATGTTAGTATGGAAATGGTACTTTCATGTTAGCTTTAAAACATTATGCTTATGCTTCAGGCTTAATATGCAATAGCTTCAGTCTCTGATCAGCAAACTATGGCCCAGCAAAGCAAGTCCAGAAGGCTGAAATGGGCCCTTCACCTATTTGGTTTTAACTGTATATTTTTTTTTTTTTTGGTGATAAAATGTATATCACAAGATTTATTTTAAACATTTTTAAGTGTACAGTTCAGTGGTACATTCATATTGTTGTAAAGCCAGCACCACCATCCATTTCTAGAACTCTCTTCATCTTGTAGAACTGAAACTTCATAGCTGTTAAACATAGGTCCCACTCTCCTTCCCCCCATCCCCTGGCAGCCCCCATTCTACTTTCTGTCTCTGTGATTTTGACCCCTCTAGGTAGCTCATAGAAGTGGAACCAAACAGTCTATTTTTTGTGTGTGTGTGTGACTGGTTTATTTCATTTAGCATAATGTTCTCAGAGTTCATCCATATTGTATCATATCTCAGAATTTCCTTCTTTTTTAGGGCTGAATAATATTCTACATTTTCCTTATCCATTTATCTGTGTATGGACACTGGGTTGCTTCCTTATTTTAGATATTGTGAATAATGCTGCTAGGAACATGGGTATACAAATATCTTTTTAAGACCCTGCTTTCAGTTCTTTTGAAGTAGAATTGCTGGATCAAATGGTAATTTTATTTTTACTTTTCCGAGGGTGACCATAGTCTTTTCCATATTGGTTGTACTGTTTTAACATTCCCAACAAGAGCGCACAAGGGTTGTCAACCCTTGTTGGTTTCTGGTTTTGTTTGTTGTTGTTTTTTTTTATAGTAGCCATCTTAATGAGTGTGAGGTGGTATCTCATTGTAGTTTTGATTTGCATTTTCCTAGTGATTACTGATGTTGAGCATCATTTCATGTCCTTATTTATTTGCTTATTTCTTTTGAGAAATGTTTAAGTTCTCTGCCTATTTTTTAGTTGGGTTTGTTTTTTTGGTTGTTGAATTTTAGGAGTTTTGTATATATTCTGAATATTAATCTCTTATCCTCTGTTTCTATAAAGTTTTATTGGCACACAGCCACACTTGCTCATTTGCATATCGTCTATGACTGCCTTCCTATCACAGCTGAATAGCTCAGACAGAGATCATATGGCCTGCAAAGCTAAAAATATTGACCTTGTGGCCATATATAAAGTTTGGTGACCCTCCTGGCCTAACTTATGAAATAGATAAATGAAGTTGTGATTATTTAATTCAAATTTATTTACCGGCAGGAGGACTTCTAAGTGTTAAACTTAAATATAAATTGGAACAAAATGATAAATGTTCTGTTTGCATATAACAAAATATAGTAAGAGATTTGCAGAATGGTGATTAAGGCGTGGTCCCAAGCATTGTAAAATATTAACATATGATATTGGAATATATTTTAAAGAGAAGTTCTAAACTTCTGTGCTGGAGACACTTTCATGAAAAATGACTAATACATAGTTAAGATGTTTAGGAACAAAGCTGAAGGAGTTCCTGTCTAGGTCTTTGAGTGTATACCTACCTTATGAGTTAAGTCAAACTGCCTTTATATTTCCAGCAAGTGTTTTTGTTGTCGTTAAAGATATTTCATATCTGTAAGCTTTTAGTGTTCTAACATTAGTATGGTAGTTGTAAGGCTTTTTTTTTTTTTTAAATGACTGCTTTGCTAAATTTTTTCCCCATCTGTTACAGTAAAAATAAACTAAAAGTATGGGAGAAAGAAGTTTCCCAGGACTATTTATAAAGGGCCAAATGTCTTCAGTTTTGCATACAAACTTCGTATCTGAGGAATGAATCCCTTGGAAAAGCTTCTTAAAGACTGACTAGTCTTTAGAAAAAATGCTAGAGTGAGCTTGGGTAATTTATTATTATTTTCATATAGTTTAAGTTCACAATGCTGTTTATAAATGTAAATAAGTTAAAACTAATGGCTTTAGACATAAAGTTGTAGAGTTGAAATGTGGAATAATCTGACAAAGAAAGTACTTTAATTGGGATGGTCATATCAGTATTAAGACAGCAAAGAATGCCAAGGCAGGAGAAAGAGTCTATTAAGTTCAACTCCTAGAAAGCTGAAAACGTGGTCCTATTTGTAAGTTTTAATACATTTTAAATGGTGATAAATCTTTACAAAGGTCAGAATTTCCAGGTTTCATTAGCAATAAATTAAGGTATTTGGGTTTCCAATATGTGTTGTGCCCTGTGTTGGGCAATATCCTGATTGTATCTGTGCTTTTTCATGATATATAGCTCAGGGATATTGCTTAGAAACAGGCCTTGAGAAATTTGGTGGGAGGAGAGCACATATACTGCTAAATCAGGTCGGTTTCTTAATTGCCCACTCTTCAGAGAAAAAACAGAGCCCCATTAAGGCTTTCAGGTTTGTGGTTCTGAGGTGGAGAGAATGGGGGTGCTAGGGAAACAGGGAGAAGAACTGCCTCAGAATCCCTCATTTTAATTCTCCCTAGTTACTCTTGTTCCGTTAGAAACACTCTGGCCATTGAAATTAGAGCTTCAGAGATAATGTAAACAATTATATATGAAGTACCGTAGTCTTCCCCACCCCCCTTTCTCCATGGGGGATGTGTTCCAGCCCCCAGTGGATGCCTGAAACTGGGGATAGTACCAAACCCTGTATATATCATTTCCCCCCCCTGCATACACACCTGTGATAGCACAGTACGCCCGACTCATCATAAAATAGAACAGTCCTAACAATTATAAGTTATCTGTAGAGGTTGCTTCGGGGCAACAGGTTGGAGCAATGGACTGTCGAGAGGGTCCACAGAGACCACTTGGCTGAATACAGACAAGCCCATCAGGTGAGCCACCTCAGAATATCCATAGGCTCTAACTAACCACTGGCCTACGTACAACCTGGCACAGTTACTACAAAGGGAAAATTCCATACGTGCCCAGACTTCCTCACTTTCCCTCTTTAAAAGGAGCCCCCACCCCGTTGCCTCCTTTGTCAGTCTCTCCTCCGCTGCCCTGCCTGAGGCTCCCTTGCAGCGCTGCTGCTGCGTATTCCATAAACTCTCTCTCCTTTGTTCTGCCTCAGGTGAATTCATTCACCACTACGCCACTTGATCCTCGCCCCACATTTGGGGGCCCCCATCTGATGGGGAGAGACACCACATTATATAATATGTAATAAAAGTTATGTGAATGTGGTTGGTCTCTCTCTCCTGCGTGTGCTCACGCGTGTGTTCACGCGTGCACGCTCCATACTCCCCCCCCCCCGAAATATGGGATTGTACTTCCAGTGATGACGTGACATGATAGAACGCCTTTGTGAGGAGATAAAGCGAGGTGGGTGACGCGGGCCCCATGACGCGGCCCTGTGAGGCGCAGGCCATGTGACGCAGGGCGAGGCTACAACTGACCTCGTGACGATTCCTCAGAGGGGGATGGTCTGCTGACCACTGGCGACCGAAACTGCCCAAAGCGAAACCGCAGATGATGGGGACTGCTGTCTGGGTTAATTGGTGAGAGGGTTTCTTTTGTAATTGCCTCAGACTTGTAGAAAATGACTTTGGACAGAATTAAGAGTGAAATGCCATATTTTGGTGGGGGGGGTTGATTTTTGAAAATAACCCAAGTGGTTCAGAGGCAGCCCTTTGAAGTGGGGTTGAAAAAGCACCTGAATTATAATAGTTTAGGTCGGTGATATGGTAATGCCTATAAAATAATGATTCTGATTTTCTCTTTAACGTGTAGGTTGACTTTAGACAGGGTTGAACGCCAATGACATCAGAATATATTTTTAAAATAGTAGTGTCATTGGAAAAAATGCATTGTTTTTCAGTGTGATTAATTTGGAGGATTAACACCAAGGTATGCCTTCCACTGTACTTTTTAAATTTAAATATAGCCTTTCACTGGGTAGCCAATATTACAGTTTCTGCACTTATACCAAGGTATATTTATATTTGTAAGGAAGTAGAGTTAAGATGCTGAAACCTAAATGGGACATTTATCACCAGTCCTTGAGGATTTTCATCTCTCTAACCTACATGCACACACGCTATTATTTCTGGAGAAATGTGAGGAAGTATGAGATGACCCCAAGGGGAGTAGTGGTGACAGGAGCCAGAATTTTAACAGCTGCTACAGTTGCGTATCAGTTCAGATCTGCTGGAAAAACAGGAAATTGAGTTGCTAAATCGGAACATGGCTACCACCCTACCATTCCCATGTCTAATGGACATGCTGTAGTTTCTAGGCCAAATTAAGTCAACAGTAGTCAAGCTAATTACAAGAGCTGCTGAATTTATTATTTCCTTTGTGCTAAAGTGGAAGTGTCAGAAGAGCAACCCTTTGTTTCTCTCTCGTTCTTTTATGCCTGCCAGTCAAGTATCACTGCTTTAATAGAATTAGGAAAGAGGGTGACTGTGTTAAAGGACCTCACGGTCTCAGGCAGCCCCCATATTCTCGGGTATTCATGATTCCATCATTTGCTGGCAGCAAAATTCCTAACTGAAGTGCTTACTAGATTATGGGAGTGGTTTCTTCCAGTCTTTTGCTTTTATTTAAGATGTCCATTCCCAGAAAGCAGCTAGATGCTTTAATTTCAAATGAAAATCTTTCTTTTCTGCTTTAGGAGAGCAAAGCTGGAGGTGGCAGAAAAGAATTTTAGCATATGAAAATAAACTAATTTTTAAATTTTATGCTGTGATCCCATGCTACCAGCCTTTTATCTTCAGTTTTCTTTCTCTGAAAGAGGGCAGGTTTTACCGTGATAGTTTTATATTACCTGTAAACATTTACCTTTCTAGGAAAGTTAGGGATGACTTTTTTGAATGAAAAACGAGTGATCTGAAAGGGGAAATATACTGATTTTCGCCTCACATTTTAATTGGGACAAATTTTTATCTAGAACTTATTCCAACCTGTAATTTACTCCAGTTTACCACGTATCATTTTTTTTATTATTAACATATAATGTATTATTTGTTTCAAGAGTACAGGTCTGTGATTCATCGGTCTTACACAATATACAGCGCTCACCACAACACATACCTTCCCCAGTGTCCATCATCCAGCCACCTCACCCCTCCCATCCCCCTCCACTCCAGCAACCCTCGGTTTGTTTTCTAAGATTAAGAGTCTCTTATGGTTTGTCTCCTTCTCTGGTTTCTTGTTTCATTTTTTCCTCTCTTCCGCTATGATCCTCTGCCTTGTTTCTCAAATTCCACATATGAGTGAGATCATATGATAATTGTCTTTCTCTGATTGACTTATTTCGCCTAGCATAATACCCTCTAGTTCCATTCACATCGTTGCAAATGGTAAGATTTCATTTTTTTGATGGCTGCATGATATTCCATTATATATATGTATATATATACATATACATATATGTGTGTATATATGTATACACACACACACAACATCTTCTTTATCCATTCATCTGTCATTGGACATCTGGGCTCTTTCCGTAGGTGGCTATTGTGGACATTGCTGCTATGAATATTGGAGTACAGGTGCCCCTTCAGATTACTACGTTTGTATCTTTGGGGTAAATACCCAGTAGTATAATTGCTGGGTCATAGAGTAGCTCTATTTTCAACTTTTTGAGGAACCTACGTACTGTTTTCCAGAGTGGCTGTACCAGCTTGCATTCCTATCAACAGTGTAGGAGGGCTCCCCTTTCTCTGCATCCTCGCCAACATCTATCATTTCCAGACTTGTTAATTTTAGCCATTCTGACTGGTATGAGATGGTATCTCATTGTGGTTTTGATTTGTATTTCCCTGATGCCGAGTGATGTTGAGTATTTTTTCATGTGTCTGTTGGCCATTTGTATGTCTTCTTTGCAGAAATGTCTGTTCATGTCTTCTGCGCATTTCTTGATTGGATTATTTGTTCCTTGGGTGTTGAGTTTGATAAGTTCGTTACAGATTTTGGATACTAGCCCTTTATCTGGTTACCATATATCATTTTTGAAATATAACCTTGTCTGAAAGAAACAATGTCTAACTTATGCCTAATTGTCTGTGATCCTGTGTGTATGTAGAAAAACAAGGAAATTCATTCATAGATGATGCTAAGAAAATTTAGTCCTGAAGTTTATGGTATCCTTGTGAGGCCTAGGAACATGTTTCTAACTAACTTGGTAGTTGTAAGTGGTATAGACTTAAATTTACTAATGGTGTTTTTAGAGTTTTTTCTTTTTTCTTTTTCTTCTTCTTTTTTTTTTTTAAGATTTTATTTATTTATTTGACAGAGAGAACACAAGCAGGGGGAGCAGCAGAGGGAGAGGGAGAAGCAGGCTCCCCACTGAGTGGGGAGCCCAATACAGGGCTCCATCCTAGGACCCTGAGACCATGACCCGAGCTGAAGGCAGATGCTTTAACGACTTAGCTAGCCACCCAGGTGCCCCTAGAGTGTTTCTAATCAAATTCAGGATTTCATATATATGTTGGGGATGCACCACTTTGAGGTTTTCATTTTTTTTTTAATCATAGTGATTTAGGACACTAAGCAGATCATGCAAGTTCAAATTAGTGACAGTTCTAAAAGTTATCTGAAGGTGTTGAATGAATATTTGCTATAATTTTTGGTAAACCAAATCCATTTTTTGTATTCTTCCAGATATTAAGCACATCAAGTTGGTGGTAATGAGTATTTGAATATTGTGGATTTGGATTAGTAAAATTTAGGCAAGGTAGAGACCACGTTTCTGGAACCCCACAGATAATTGGAATGGTTTGAACACAGACACTGTTGGTATTAAAGGAACAGCCTTGGGATACGAAGAAATGATGGGCTGTATGAAGGCATACACAGCTTGGGAGGCAGGGGAGCAGTACAGTGATGGCTATTTAATTCCATCTTTTACCATCTGTTGATCTTCACGGGGAATTTCATAAGATTTCCTGTCAAGAAGTAATTTTTAAAAATCCTGGCACTTGTCCATTTTGTTTTAATAGTTAAAGGCTATGTAGAATGCCTTGCTGTCTGAATCAAACCTTGTTAAAACCTCTGCTTATTGTGCGGGTGATTCATTCTGGTGTGTGATCTGTGTGACTGGTGAGGAACCTGTCTTACTTGGGCTGAGTTGTGGATGGCTTTGCACACATTCTCTCTATGGCCTTAGGAGTATTTCCTCAAAAATGATCTTTACCAATGTAGCCCTATGTCAAACATTCTTGAGGAGTAAGAAAAGGCGGGGTGTGCTTTCCAATTGAGAATGGTGGCTTTTTCCCCCCTTAAACGTAACACTGCTAATTAAAACCAGTTTTCATTGATATATGTATTTTAAGCTCCAAAATGAGCTGTGTCATGGTGCCTGGGTGGCTCAGGTGGTTAAGCGTCATCGAGCCCGCATTGGGCTCCCGGCTCCGTGGGGAGTCTGCTTCTCCCTCTGCCCCTCACCCTGATCTTGTGCTCTCTCTCAAATAAATAAATAAAATCTTAAAGAAAAAAACCCAGCTATGTCAAAGCAGAAAACATTTCCGAAGTATTGGTTTTTAAAATAAGATGGGAAAATTTGAGAGAAATCGTAATACCCTGTACATATGCAATCTGATTTTTCATTTTATGTTTAAATACATTAAGTGCATCTCAGTCATTGTATATAGTACTCATTTACTTGAGCCCTTTGTGCTCTGCTTATGTTTTTGCACTACTGCTTCATGGAAAAAAAGTTAAATTTTGTGCGTTGTGAAGGGGAATACTTCTAGTTTTCCCTGCCTTCTTCGCTTAGCCAAGTAGATGCACTCAGTGCTAAATGGAAATATAGAGATAATTAAGTTTTTATTTGGGGATATAGATAAATAAAGGAACAAGAAAATAGGCAATATATTCAATGAGTGGAAAAATGAAAAATAGAACAGTCTCTGGTGGTGAAAGAAAAGGCAGTGGTGGTAAATGCTACATTTTGCTGGTTTAAGCAGTTTGAGGCTTGAAGTCTTTAATCTCTTACGCTCAGTTGGTAACTCCAGAACTGTTAGTTTGTGAAACACTTCTGTGATCTTAAGTTGTTAGAGAGCATTTTCTGCCAAAGACCATGTATAACCTCTTCAAAAGTACCATATTTTGGGGGGAGAGATTCCATCCAAAATATAATTGATAATTTTTCTAATGACAGTAGTTCTTTACATTGGTGTTTATAGGTCACATCACTTATTCATTATTTTTTAATAGGCAATATGTCCAAATGGCACAACATTCAAGTGAAAAATGACCAAATAGTGGGAGACTTCTATCCAGTCCTTTGGTTCCTGGCATCCAGGTATTCTCCCCAGAGGCAGTCAGTGTCACCAGTTCTTTCAAATCCTGGTAGGATACTGTTTACCAGTGCTGTCCAATGGGAGTATAATGGAAACCACAAATACAATTTAAATTTTTTTAGGCACTACATTAAAAAATTCATCTTAAATAATATATTACACGATGCAAAGTTAACATGATTCTAGTTCTACAAAACGTGAATGTTGTCTTTAACAAAATATTTTGCATTGAGTCAGTTTTGAAATTTAATCACATAAAATTGAAATTTAAATTCTTAATCACACTAGCCACATATCCAGTGCTGAAAAGCCTTATGTAATTATTGGCTACCATATTGGAGAGTGCATCGCCTTACACTCAGGAGCAAATGAATATATGTGTGCATATTGTTTCTGTCCTCTCTTATTCACAGTGCTGCTTTGTACCTTGCTTTTTTTTTTTTACTTAATTATATAACTTGGTAATTATTCCATTTCACTACATAAAGAGCTCTATTTTTTTCCCCAGTATGTATTATGTCTTTGTAGGGATGAACCATGACTTATATAACTAGTGCCCTATTGATGGATGCTGGAATTACCCAAACCACCACTCTTTGCTATCATTAAATGGTCATTTTAGCATTCTTTTCACAGTTTACAATTTACTGTGTTAGTACTCTTTCCTGGCATGTTTGATTAAGTTAACTAGATTGCGAAAACCTAGAAAGCAGAGGCCATGTTCTTGACTTCTTTTGTGTATACTACTGGGTTTAATTTAATTTCCTGCACGTACCTAGACACCTAATGTTGAGTTATTGGATAGGTATTATTTGCACTTGTGTGAACCTGAGCAAGAGGTCAGTGTTGGGGATGAAGACTAGTGGATTACCTGTTCACTAGAGAGGTAAAAGCTCAGTTACGCAAAGCATCAACCTGATTATTTAACATTTATCCTTGCAGCCATTAATCAGTGAATTGTTAAACCACCATCAAATACTACACCATTAAAAGAGCCGTTGTAAATCTCTTAATACTCTATTATAAAATTTCATTTCTTGGTCTGATAGTAACTTTTAGCATTATTGCCTGCAGTGGTGTTTATAAGAGAAATATGCATCTCATTAGTGATACAAGTGAAAATTCTAAGTAATGTTTCCATCTCAAACTTAGACAAAACCAAGGGTTTGGCCACCATGGGTAGGATTGTTTAACAGGACATAAGTGCTGTATGATTATTTATGGCCTAAATATTCCTATTTGAATAATGATAGCAGAGGAACATTTGATTTGTAGAATATAGGTTTGAGAATGAAGCAATTAGTCATTAATTGCATGATTAATTAGTGCATACGAATTCCACTCATTTGTGTCAAGACCCTAAAATCTAAATTGTCAACAGCCTTGCTATTTTGATTCAGTTATTCTACCGGTATAAGAAATTAGCCTTTTGGGGCGCCTGGGTGGCACAGCGGTTAAGCGTCTGCCTTCGGCTCAGGGCGTGATCCCGGAGTTATGGGATCGAGCCCCACGTCAGGCTCCTCCTCTATGAGCCTGCTTCTTCCTCTCCCACTCCCCCTGCTTGTGTTCTCTCTCTCGCTGGCTGTCTCTATCTCTGTCAAATAAATACATAAAATCTTTAAAAAAAAAAAAAAGAAATTAGCCTTTTGATGTGAACAATAGTAGCTAAAGAATAAGAACAAATAATAATGGGTGTTTTCTTCCAGCTCATGAAAGAAGAGTTTGAGAATTTAAACATATCATGAGTGGAAGAAATTAAATTGTCGAATAGACACCTAGGAAAGAAAAATCAGTATGAGTGTTCTCTCTTCCCAGTGTTTTTGGAAGTTATATTTCAAGATGTGTACAAAACTGCTAATATTATAGTAGAAAACAAGTTTGCTCATTTTATTTTTCTGAGAATGTTTTTGGCAGCAAGTCGACATTTGACATTATCTTCAAATGAAATTCTAAGCCAGAATTCATCAGGGCAAAAAAAAAAAAAGCCTTGAAAAAGTAAAAGTTTAATGTATGGCCAGGTATACAGTATTCCATAAAGCATTTTAAACGAGGCTAATTCTCTCCGTTTACTCTGCAGTCTACCTTATAGTTGTCCAATGTGGTGAACCAGCGCACTTGGCTCTCAGGCATTTACCAGCATTGTTTTTAGTTTCAAATAAAACTGGTCCATCCAGAAGCCAGAGTAACACTCAGCAGGCGGCTGTTGAAAAATGGACTTGGCAACAGAAGATTTGGAACCCAGTCTCTGTTCTGGCACTTGTTGGCTGGGTGCTTTCTTTCCCTCATTGGGCCTGAGTTTCCTCTGTGGTGGAAGAAGATACTTCCACACTTTCGTGCTGTATAATTAACGCCAGCACATATCAGGCTTTCAGTGTATGCTTCTTAAATTATAAACATTACCTGTTTTTTAGGAAACAGTTTCTTGTAATGCTGACATTGTTACTGTACTAAATGGAAATCAAGGAGTGAGAGAACATGTCTGTCCTCATTTTTTTCTCCCAGGAAGTAGAAGATGGGGTTGGTTTTCTTCATCAGTCCCCCATGAAAGTCTCTGTGCCAGGTGCAGGGAAGTTGTTCTTGGAACACCGAATACAAAATGGGTACGCATCTTAATGAAAATCACTTTCCCTTTTAGAGGAGAAAACCGCCCCCTCTGAGATTAGGAATGTGTTACCAAGGTGATTGCAATTCTGATTGTTTCTTCTCTTTGCCATTGTGGGAATTGCCTTATATTTTAATATTTTACTTTTCTTCTCTGTAAGATGAGAGTAACTCTAACTGCATTTCTTTGATTTTTGTTAGGACTGCTATGTAGTGACTAAAAATTTTCCTTGTCATGTCATATACAAGAACATTATTATTCAAAAGAGGAAATGGGAATGCAAGATGCTATTCTAACCATAGGCTCTCACATATCGAAGAAATTTTTTTTACATAGTGATGACAGTGCATCATTTAGGATGGGAGGCTAATGGGCACCATTCGTTCTAGATTGTATAAAGCTGAAACTTTAGGTTCTGGTGGCAGTGTGTTAGCATGGTCTGAAAGTTAACCCTGCATTGCCTTGACCAAAAACCTTTATTAGAGCAAATACAATTAAATAGTCTTATTAATGTTTTTCCTGGATTTGCTTTTTTTTGGTAATATAGGAATATTTTCCATATTCTTGCAGATAAGTTTGGATGTGAAAGAGAAAAGACTATTCAGAATTTAACATAATTAAGATCTTTTTCTTAGTAAGTATAATGAAAAATTTTAGGCAGAATGAATTATACTTATGCATAGACTCTGCACTTGGAAAGTTTCTTGAGCATTATGGTGTACCCAGTAAATTTTCTTTTAAATAATGTGTTTTACAAGATAGTATGTAAAGTAGTATGGAATCTTAGTTACTTCAGAGTTTGAACAAATATTTTTTAATTCAAATTTCCACTAAGTAAGAGGAGCAGGGTTATATTAATTTAAGAACAATGGGCAGTGGCTTATAAGACTCTGGTCATACAATCATTGAGCATTTACTGAACACTGACTATTCGCCAGGTACTGTGTCAAGTGCATGACAGGTGCTACTGCATTTAATTGTCATTAATCACTCTGTAAAGTAGATGTAGTAGTTACCGAGATTGTGTAGAAGAGGAACTGAGGCTTACAGTGTCATTTGTCCAGGGTCACACAGCCAGGCAGTGGCAGATCTGAGTTGAACCCAAATGTCATTTGAAATCCATTTGGTTTGTTCACTTCGCACCTGCTCTGCTGTTCCCCATATCCTCCTCCCAGAACTGCCAGGGGTGGCGGAGCCAATATGATAAATAATAGTAGGAGTGACAGTACATAGGACTAAACACTTTTTTGTTGATTTTTTTTCTGATTACAAAATTGACATGCTTATTGTAGAATGTTTGAAAGCAATAAGACTATGTAAAGAAAAATCATTATCTAGGCTACCTGGAGAGAGAACAGCTGTTAGTTAACATGATTTGAATTTTAGCATTTCCCAAGGTGCTGCCCTTTTTTTTTTTTTTTTTTTTTTAGAGTGGAAGAGCATGAGTGTGCATGGGGAGGGGCAGAGGAGGAGAGAGAATCTTAAGTAGGCTCCACTGCCAGCATCCGGAGCCACCAGGAGGCTTGAGGTCATGACCGGAGTTGAAATTACGAGTGGGAGGCTTAACCGACTGAGCCACCAAGCTGCCCTTCCAAGGTGCCTTTTGAATAAGATGCAAGTCAACTTGTTTCCTGTAAGAACAACTTCCATGGTCAAATAATTTTGTGATTGTATGAGTTAAACAAAATCTGTTTTCTTCTCTTAAAGCCTTCTCAGGGATTTTAATATCATATAATGATAGGACTTCCAAAATGGAAACATTGAAAGTAACATTTTTCAAATTTGTTTATCAGAACATTGATTTATATCTTAAAACCAGTGTTCTTTCAGATATAGTTTAGGTAATGCTGTGGATAGAATGCTTCCTTCTAGACTTCTAAATGTTTGGATTTTCAACTATGTATATTATTTTTATATTCTCTTTCTTCAGGATTATGTTATTTCAGTTAATTGAAACACATTTAAAAATGCTTTTTGTTGGGCACTTGGGTGGCTCAGTTGGTTAAGCATCCCAACTCTTGATTTTGGCTCAGGTCATGATCTCGTGGTCATTGGGCTCTGTCCTAAGCAGGCAGTCTACTTGAGATTTCTCTCTCCTCTCCCTGTACCCCTCCCCGAACTCATGCTTGCTCGTGCTCTCTCCCTCTCTAAAATAAATAAATCTTTTAAAAAATTGCTTTTTGAAATAGTTGTGCAACAAATCTTTTGTTTGCCTGTGTATTTACATTTTTTAAAAAAATTTTCACCTGTTAGTGTTGGTTGTTTCCAGTGAAATCATTAACTGTGGATGATAGGGTATAAGTTTTAGATTTCGGTGAACGTAATGCCAGAACTGAAAGACTGCAAAGTCTGCGGCAGTGAGGAAACCAGTCCCAGAGTGTTTTTTACAGTTGGAAACTAAAAGCCTTTGCAAGTTTCAGAGAAATCGGTGTGGAAGGTCCTGTGACTTGCCATGAGGAAGAGGCATGCCAAAGAAAGGACATTCTTAGAAGGAAATAGAAATACAGATTTTCTTAGACTTAGGGTGGGGTTATGTCCCAATAAACCCATCATAAATTGAAAATATAGGAAGGAAAAAATGCATTTACTACACCGAACTTACTGAATATCATAGCTTAGTCTAGCTTACCTTAAAGGTACTCAGAATACTTACATTAGCTTACAGTTGGGCAAAATCATCGAATACAAAGCCCATTTTATAATAAAGTGTTGAATATCTCATGTAACTTATTTTTTAAAGATTTTATTTATTTGAGAGGGAGCACAAGCCAGGGGTGCAGCAGAGTGAGAGGGAGAAGCTGGGCTTCTCAGCTTGATGCTGGGCTCGATCCCAGGACTCTGGGATCATGACCCGAGCTGAAGGCAGACCCTTAACCGACTGAGGCACCCTCTCATGTAACATATTGAATACTGTACTGAAAGTGAGCAATACAATGGTTAAGTGTATCAGTCATTTTATGCTTGTGATCATGTGGCTGACTGGGACCTGCATTGCCCCTGCCCCACATCACTAGAATATATGTCTATACTGCATACCTCTAGCCTGGGAAAAGATCCAAATTCAAAATTCGAAATATGGTTTCTATTAAGTGCTTATTGCTTCTGTACCATCATGAAGTTGAAAAGTTGTAAGTCAAACCATTCTAAGTCAGGGACCATCTGTAGTCAGTTATTAGAGCAAGCTGGGAAGTTGGGTATTTGTGTGTGTAATTACCTACTTGGTTTGGAAGTACTGTATACATTTTTTCAGATGCAATCTGTGTGGTCCCTGGGCCAACTTGGGTCTTTTCCAGGTAGCACTGGGGAAGCTTGGACACAAGGAGAGTTCTGGTTATTAATCTTTGCTGTGGTCAAGGAGGATAAGGGCTGGGAATCTTGGGCTCCACTGAAGGGTGAAGCTGAGCTTTAGGACAGGTATGACTTTTGAGAGGGGGGTTTTAAATTTGAATTAGTTGGGGAGGATTGGGTTTGAGGCTACTTAATAGGTAACCAAGTGTAGCAAGAATAAGGCATCTTCCTGGAAGTATGAACAGCTCATTAATTTTGTGTTTTCATTCAACAGATATTTATTGAAAGTTTACTATGTGTCAGGTACCCACCAGGCTGGGGACTGGCAGCTAATTGTATTGAAAATATTACTATATGGTACATGGAAAATGTATTCATGGAATAAAATCACTTTGGATTGAAAACATGATTCAGTCTTATTAAAAATACACATCTTTGAACAACTTCCAAGGCAGTGTAAACAATACTCTCTCTGTTTTAAAATAAGGAAAGTCCAAATCTCTGAAATGCCAGTTACTATGCAGTTTCAATTTTTTTTTTTTTTTCCTTAGTTAACATCATGTCTGGTTTCTCAGATGCCTTAATGAACCTTTTCAGAATCTTTATGCAAATATAGAAGTTGTAAATATCTATGGGCCCTTTCCCCACCCTCTCAGCACTTCCGCCTGAGATTAGTTCTTCTCATTGGACTCTGGGAAGTTGTTAGCACTGACTTTTCTTAGCCAGAACCAAGTATCAGAACTGTCTTTCTCTGCCTGGGATTATTAATGTGAGACTGGAGAATGCTGTCCTCACTGGGGCAGTGGATTGTGAGGTCCAGCGAGGTGCCAAAGGGAAAATTCCTAAAGGGAATATCCAACAACCCAGGAGGCCTGAGCATCATTGCTATGGCAGCAAGAGGTGGTTCTGGCCTATTCCTTTCGTGGCTGGGGCTCCCAGGGCCCCTGGCTCAGCAGGCACAGGGACAGAGCTGCCAGTTTGATGTCAGGCGACAATGGAGGTTATTCTTCATCTGACCAGACTCCAGAGTCACCTTTGTTGCCTTAAACTAATGAGTTATCTGTGTGAAGTGACAATCAGACATTCTAGGAATAGTCTAAGGGCTATAGGCTTGGCATTTAAGGGAGATCTGGTGTTCAACCCTGGCTCACCCATTGAATAGTTAGGAAATTTGGGACAAATTAACTTCTGTATATCTGCTTGCTTGCTTTTTTTTTTTTTTTTAAATCTGAAAATGCAGATACCTATCTCATGAACTCATGCCTGGGATTAATTGGAAGTATTTATATTTAAAACCATGAAATAATGACTAATAAAACTTGCATATGATATTAATTTCACAATTAAATGTAGCTAAATTATTAATGTTTTTGAACATCAGCGTATGAAAGCTCATAAGATTGGTTTAAGCTGCCCACTCTCAGTTTTTATTCAGTAAATTAGTAGTTAATATTTGGTTAAGGATCATTGTTTCCCAAATATAGATCATGCTGTTTTGTAACTCATCAGTTCATAGAATGTGATTCTCTGTAAGCAGATTTTCTGGCCCTTTACAATCATTAGAAAAGGCTCTACCTGGTAGATGTGGAGATAGTGAGCACACAATGTGTGTATTGTCAACCTTTATCCCTTTTTTCCTCTAGGAAAAAAAAATAACCAACTAACCAAAGATGTACTTTCACTGAATTTTTTGGTTGGCAGTGGTTTCTAATGAAAAGACCTTGTCTTTGTCCCCTCATGTATAAGACTAGATTTTTATTTTGTACCTTCCCTATCCACAGCTCAGATTCCATTCCTTTTTCAGGAAGCTGAAGTGGCAGAATACAGGCCTAGAACCTCCCACTATCGGTCACATCCTTTCCACATCTGTAAACCATAATTGGCCCCTTTCCATTAAAAATGGTACCTAGGATGAGACCTGCTTATGGGTTGTTTGTTAATAATTCATGTCTTAAAACAAATTGAGTCTGTTTGAATAAGTTATGCATTTCCTTTCTAAATTCTTGATGAGGTTAGTTCTCTTGACAGCACACATTTCTTGGGTATGGAGTGTGAGGCGATATCTGCACGAAGGTGTTCTTTCTCATTGAGCTTGTTGGTGCCGTATTCTTGTCATGCCGGATTCATTTCCACATGGATATGCATTCAGTTAAAAATTGTTAATGCCATTTCCAAAGACAGGCAGATTATTACTTTGGTCATAAAGAAGCAAACAGCTGCATTTTTCCTCATTAAGGTATTCTAATCAGGTTATCACTGGTCATAAACTATTGAAAATTGCTGAGAACCGTCAAGGTCATAGAGAAAGAATTTGTGATCATAGAAGAGGGTAGCTCACTATAATATATTCACATTTCGAACTGGTGTGTATTTTCTAATAAATACAAGCATTCTTACTGAGACTATTTGAACAGTATGCTATTTGAACAGTATGAACACTTGTCGTGCATTACTATTTTGTGATTTCAGAGATGTAGACAATTTTAAAGATTTGTCGAGCATCATTGAGTTCCCTGACAGTACTTGTATATTTTATGAAAATAACAGTACCTTGTTTTTTGCACTAGACTGTTCCAAATAGGGAGAGAGTTCATAGTTTAAAAAAAAAAATCTAAGGGCAAAACTAGCAGTTCCTACCCACCCCCCTCCACCATCTACCTACCTCTGAAATAACTAAACAAAAACCTTTCCAAATCTTCCATCTTTTAAAGTCAAGGACACACTTTAAATGAGAGTCAGTAAAAACCTGTCCTCGGGATTATACACAATAGAAACATATCAAGTATCTGAACAATTGTTTCCTTCTGTACTTAAAATGCACTTTGTGTTTGACACTTTGGCACATTTCCTGATGTTGCTGAGCTTTCATTGCATTTTTCCAGTTTTTCCAGTTGGATTAAAAAAACTTTCTACGTTGTCAACCTTGATGGTTTCCAGTCTGATAAGGGAAAATGATGATTTAAAATTTTTGTTAGATCATTACTGAGTTTGAGAAACTCTTCAAATGTTTAATTTTCCTTTGCTTTTCTCTTAAAAATTCACCTCATACTTTTATGTCTCTATTATCCTCTTATTGATTTTGTGAAAGCCCTTAATATGTATTTTACACTAAATATGCAAAACCTTTTGTGTCTTACATTCTAAATATTCCCCCAGTTTTATCATTTATCATGCAACTTTGATTATGGACGCATTTTTAGTGTTTTAGTTTTACATTATGTGTTTGCCTTTGCCTTGCTTAGAAATGCATGTACATTATAAGTCTTTAAAATATTTCTTCATCTTAGGTTTATGATAGATTAGATATTTGAAGAAACAAACCTAAGTTTATTCTTTTGTGGTATGAGGTAGATTCTAAAAAAAAAAATTGCCTCAACATTATTTATTGATCTTTTCTCCACTGATTTGAGATGGCACCCTTATATATTAAATTTATTTTTATTCATGTATTAGTGGGCTTTGCATTCAGCTCCTTTGATTTTTCTGCTTTTCTATCCAAAATGTTTTGCTTGGAGTGTCTCTATAATATGTTTTAATGGTCTGGTAGGGTAAGTCATAATGGCCAATGTTCTCTTTAGAAATTCTCCTGGCTGCTCTCAGGCATTTGTTTTTTCACATTGAAGTTAGAATTGGAAATGAGAATTGATTACTTGCATTCAGTTTCCGTATAAATTTCTAGGGAATTGGTATTGTAACTACCTTTTGTTGAATTTTCTCATTCAAGAACATGTCCCCAGCACTATTTTCTTACCCTGTTGTCTCACTTCTCTGTCACAGAACACGCGGTTTTACCATTAGGAGGGTATGCCTTCATAGGTGCCCCTGTCAAGAGCAAATCATCTTGAGGGCTACTGAATTATCCAGATGTCTTCAATGAAGTAATTTACTTTGTTATGGTAGTATAGAGTAGTGGTTTTCAAAGTGGGTCCCCATCAGTATCAATTGGGAACTTGATAGAAATGCAGATTTTCAGACCCCCTCCTGACCTGCTTAATCAGAAGGAGGGAGGTAGAAACTCAACAGTCTGTTTTAGTAAGCCCTCCAAGTGATTCTGATGCATGGAAAGGGTTGAGAACCACTGGAGTAGTGGACAGAGCATAGCTTTGGAGTTTATATAGTCTACAGTCTCACTTTAGGTCTTTATTCCAGTGTAATTTTGGGTAAGTGACTTGTATATTTAAGTCTAGATATCCTCATCTGAAATATGGGCTGTTATGAGAATTATCTGTATCATAAAGGGTATAGACAATGAGTAACTATTGTTATCAGATTGCTTGCTAATAAGGGCCATAATAGTGTACAATATGAGTTTTAGATAGTAGTGGTAGTGTGCAAGGGAATAGAGGGAAAGTCTGGAAAATAAGGGGTATTGCTGGTTTTGATGGGTTCTAGATAACGGGTGGATGCTTAGGAGGGCATATAAATGCCTGGTCTTGGGCGGTGAGGATAAACATGTCTTATTCAAGGCTGGCACCTTTTAAGTGGGCAGACACAGTAGGCTACTGTTATTGAAATCCCTGAATTTCATTTTAGCAATATGTGTGGGATTAAATTATTATAGACCCACTGTTACATTGAATAAATAAAATTCCGACATATTTCTCTAGTTTTAAAATCTCTATCATAGAAAATTTCTAAGAAATTGAGGGAAGGAGAACTGGAATACACAAGTGAAATAAGGATAAATATCTTCATTCAAATGGTAAAGATTAATATGCAAAAGTAAATACATAGAACCTTATCAGTCATTGGGAAACTGGAAAAATGTTGATTTACTCAACATACTGATGTTACTTTATGCCAGAATGTGGGCTAAGTAGAGGTCATAAAATGCTGAATATAAGTTTTAGTATGGCTCTTGAACTGTTCGTAATTAGGTGGTAAAAATAGCCAAGTGATGTGATACAGTTTATGGCAAGACTAGGAATAAAGGCAGACCTGGATGTCTGCAAGAGCCCCAAAGCTTCTTGAAAGAGGGACCTCCTGAGCTGATCTTGAAGATGCTACCACAGGTGAGGTATGTAGAGAATGCTTTAAGAACTTATTCAGTAATTAGTTCTGCTTGAAGGCACTAAAGGGTCTTACAGTGTAGATGACTTGAAGGATGAATGTTATTGCCAAGCGAGAAAAGGAAGATGGATATTGTAAATGGAGGCATAAACACACCAGGATACCTGAGTCTTAGAGAATGTGGAATAGGCCAGTGTGAGTAGATCTTACAGGCTAGGCAGGGACAGGTGAGGCTACAGGTAAAACTGGGCCCGATTGTACAAGTTCTTCTAAGATTATGATGGACTGGGAGACTTTCTGTTTAATATTTTGTCTTATTTTTGGATAAAAGCATTTTATTTTATTTGGTGCTAGGTCATTTTTTTTTAATGACTCACATTAGATAAGGAATTTAGATGAGTTCAGAAAACATTGTGATACAAGTTCATGCTCATATAACACAATTCTATTTATTATTTTTTAAAGATTTATTTATTTGTCATAGAGAAAGAGAGAGCACAAGCAGGGGGAGTGGCAGGCAGAGGGAGAAGCAAGCTCCCCACTGAGCAGGGATTCTGATGTAGGACTCCATCCCAAGACCTTGGGATCATGACCTGAGCTGAAGGCAGATGCTTAACTGACTGACCCACCCAGGCATCCCTATAGCACAGTTTCAGTTTGGGTCTTATTCAGCCTTTTCTCAGGATTGAAGACTTTCTAGCTGTGGCTTCAAAAACTGGTTAATCTAGACAAAGCCTCTTCCACCAGTGGCTGTGGCCTGGAATTATTCTTGTTACCTGAATCTCCATTGTTAAGTGTCCTCTTAACATCCAGAGACCAGGTCTTCCCCACTGAGCCCATAGATGTTCCTTATGCCTCACTGGAGCCCTGCCCTGAACTTTAAGAGATTTGGCTGGGTCTCGACTGGCTGGCTAATTTTNCAACCGCTGTGCCACCCAGGCGCCCCTCAGTTTGGGTCTTATTCAGCCTTTTCTCAGGATTGAAGACTTTCTAGCTGTGGCTTCAAAAACTGGTTAATCTAGACAAAGCCTCTTCCACCAGTGGCTGTGGCCTGGAATTATTCTTGTTACCTGAATCTCCATTGTTAAGTGTCCTCTTAACATCCAGAGACCAGGTCTTCCCCACTGAGCCCATAGATGTTCCTTATGCCTCACTGGAGCCCTGCCCTGAACTTTAAGAGATTTGGCTGGGTCTCGACTGGCTGGCTAATTTTTTCCTTTTGGGGCCTGGATTTCTGTGGCCTCAGTAACCAGCTGTGAGCCTGCTATGAATTAGAGAGACATGCCCCACCTACCCCCAAACATTGACCACATCCCCAGCCTAACTTCTAGATAATACCACAAGTGCTTTGAGACCTTGGCTCTTGTGTTTCATCTACCAGATGGTATCCCTTTATTATGTTAAGATGTTCCTTATAACCAGTATCAAACCTGTATTTAGCAAATTTGGGGGAGTTATCTTGACTTCGGGCCACACATCCTAGTCAGCCCTTTTTATCCCTAAATCCCAACCCTGTGTACTATTCACTTTTACCCTGAGTAGAAGAAATGTGTTTGTATATTATAAGGATTATAAATTGCTTAATCCTGTGGGCTCTTACAATATAGTGTTCTTTTTAATTTCCATTTCTTGACGTAGTTTAGCCCTGGGCTATTTTGATAGCCCCTTCTTGCTCCTGGTTTTTACTTTTTAAGATTTGTTATACTACAGGGATGTTTTCAAACCATGAGTTCTGTAAGGCTCCCCTACTCTCCCCATAAAGATCTTTTTGCCCATATAGTAAAGGCCAGACTCTGGAGTAGGCACTGGGAAGGAATGGATGCCTCGTCCTAACTTTCCTTTCTGGCCTCATCTCCCACTGTCTCTTTCCACCTAATTCTTTTCAGACTTGGGAGATGGACTGTGGCTCTTCTGCATACTGGGGAGTTTCAGCCTCCTTGTTTCTGTTTAGAGTTTCTTCGGTGTGGAATTCTACTGGCCCAACTCACGGCCCAAATGAATCCGCACATTTTTCAAAGCCCAATTCCAAATTCCACCTTTTCCTTGAAGCTTTTACAGATCCTCAAGCCAGATTTATTTCCTCTTCCCCTTTTGCTTTCATGGTACTTTACTCCTAAGTCTGTCAGAGCAAGTATTACCTTCTGTCTTCTGTTTGTGTTTTGTTTATAAGCTTGTTTTCCTCACTAAGTTGTAAGATTCTTAGGAACAAGATTTATTCATCTTTTTGTCCACAGTAGCATTTGCTACTTTATTGCTTCCCTTTATCTACAGTAGTACTTGTTCACATTATTTTGTCCTATGTAATGGGTTTTTAATAATTGTTTTGTGCATATTAGGATTTTGGTGGTCTTAGAAACCTCAGCTTAGGCATAGAGGGGTGCAGTGGAGGAAACCACCTGTTTCTTTTAGCCCTTTCTTTTCCTTCTCTCCTTCATATGTGTCAGAGGAATCTGGATGAATGCTAGGGACTGTGTGAAGAGGAATGATTTGGGAAGGAGTACTCCCCATGGAATCTTTAACTAGGGTAGTTGTAATGCTGTGTTAAAAATTGTTTGAAAATCATAATCCTTACCATTTATTAATATTAATACCATGTATTGTGGCAGCACGTTCACATGCAGTAACAGTCCTCCCAACACCACCATGGGGTTCATGTTTTATCTCTTTATACAGGAGGAAACACTGAGGCTCATGCAGTTTTCTTAACTGAGATTAATTAAGGGATAGGACCAGGTTTTTGTGGGAGGTCTGCCTGATGCCAAAGCCAACATTCTTCATCACTGTATTCTCCTGCTTTACAGAAGCATTGGAAAGTATGCATTTCTGACCCGACCTTCCTGTACAAAGATCAAATCAAGGTTAGCTTCAAGATCAGCTCATAGTAGAAAAAGTGGTTTCAGTGTGTGCCTTTCTTCAAACTACTGCTTATCAGCTTGTAGATGCTTAAGATGTCAACAAGGTAAATTAACCTATCAAGTTGAATTATAAATAAGAGAAATTAAAAATGTAAATATTGACTCCAAAACATTTATGTAATATACAGTCAGCAGTGGTCAAACACAAGGAATTGATTCTGGCATTTCCTTCTTTGCCAAATGACTGAATTGGTAATTAAGAGAGCCTGTTGAAGAGTGGTAGATTTTCGAGATCAGTGAGAATTTATCCAATTTTCTAGAGTTGGCAGTGGATTTACTTTCAAATAGAGAAGAAATCGAGACATATGAATTGAGGTATATTTTGCATGCATGTCTGCTTAGTTTTTCTTTCCATGATACATGGAAGTTCTGGACCCCCCCCACTCTGCCCCCACTTCTTTCTCTTTAACCAAGTAGGACTTCCTATGAAGGATCTTTTGTCTTCCGAGAACTTTTGATTCAAGGCGTTATTGTGGGAAAAAGAAAGATCAGCAAAAGGGATACAGTGTTCTTTGACTGTCTATCACTACTTACACATTGAGACAAAAATGAATGGAAAATTATTATATGATTTATTTCAATATTTATTGAGCTCTTACTATATTCCAGACTCTCTGTTAGGACAGGGGATAAGACAAACCAAATAACTTCATCAGAGAATGCTCAGTTGATGACCCAGCAGACTAAAGACTCTTTAATTTTACATATGACAGCAATAGTAATAATACAAAAATTGACCAGTATTTATTAGGTCATTATTTAGATGCTGGGTTTTACTCTAAATATGGTAACTATGTTAGAACATTTTGTCTTAATTTAACAACCTTTTGTGAGAAATAGTACTTTCTTTGGCCTTATCGGATATAAAAAATCCTGGGAGAATGAGAGATGAAGCAGCTTCTCCAAGATTATTCTTGGTATCTTGCTACTGTAATCCATCCATTCAAAATACATATGATTTTAGCATATACTGTGTGAAAGGCTTTCTTTAGAGATTAGTTTTCCAAAACATCTTAGAAAATAACATTCTGTCTGCCTGTACTGACTTTGTCACATAGACTCGGGTCTAAATCAAAGATGTGCCATTTTTTTATTGGGTAACCTTTGGCAAGCTACTGAACCTCTCAGAGCCTTGGCTCCTTTGCTGATAAAATGGGGATTAAAATAACATTTCTCATGTGTTTGAAAAACACATGGTAGTAGGGCCCTAAAATTTTAGTTTGCATTCATTTTCCTCTCTTGCTTTTCCATAAAGTGACTCAAAACAATCATGTGATCCTATAAAAAAGGTATTAGTGAGTTTTTCAGCTTGACCACTAACAATTCTCTTGTAAACAGCCTGAGGAGTTCCAGCAGACCAGTAACGTCAGTTGTGATGTTGGAGAGTAAACACTGGACTCGAAACTGTGTTTAGCTTCCTACTTTATTGTCCATTTCTTATTTTAAGAGGGATGGAAATGCTTTCATTTAATAATTAGCTCATGACTTTTTATTACTTGTTGATACTTGAAAGGGCTACCAATCCTGTAGTCAGACAAAGAGAAATAATCAGTACTTCGATGTTCCATTTGGGAGTTGGGAGTCAGTTACATAATGGGAATAATGCTGTTTCTATCTCTTTAGCTAAACTAAACAACCATGATTCTAGATAAAATGTTTCCTCACTGATAAGCCGCTTGAATGCCTAGTTTGACTTTATAAATTTCGTAACATTTGGTTACCCGTACTCATGAGGTCTTTTGAAGGTACATGGTTGTTTATCCAGTGGTTAAAGTAAATGAATGACTATGAAATCTTTGTTGTTGATTAAACGAAGATGTCATAGGACAGTGTGGGTTTTCATTAGGGTATTCTGTTTAGCTGTGCTGAAAAACTATATTTAAAGTAGCAACTGACAACAGTGAAGATGTGTAATACTATATTAATTTAACATTTCTGTGTGCATCAGTCCATTTTATGAAATACCTATATAAATCATAATTAGAAGTATATGTCACTTTCTAAAACATAATTCTGGAAAAGATGTTTAAAAATCAGTTTTTTTAAATGTGGGGTTGTTTTTTTTTTATGATTTTATTTTTAAGTAATCTCTATACCCAACATGGGGCTTGAACGTAAAACCCAAAGATCATACTCTACAGACTGAGCTAGCCAGGTGCCCCTAAAAATCAGTTTTTTAAAATTTGGAAGTCTATTGTTCGGTCTTATGTACTGAAAGATATTATTTAAAAGGAACCAGTTGTGAAATCATTAAGGTGAATAATCAAACTCTAAATACAAATTATATAAAAATTTGCATTAAATACAAAAAGGACTTTCTCAGTATACAATGGATTGTAACCACATTATGGTACTGAAACAATAAAATTTTTTAAAAGATTTTATTTGTCAGAGAGCACAAGCACGGGGAACAGCAGAGGGAGAAGCAGGCTCCCCACTGAGCATGGAGCCCAAGGTAGGGCTTGATCCCAGGACGCTTGGATCATGACCTGAGCCTAAGGCATATGCTTAACCAACTGAGCCACCTAGGTGTCCCAATAATTTTCTTTTTATAAAATCCATTCTATGTTAAAGTAAATCATGGCCCTACTTTATAACATAAAAATCAGCTAACAGTTATCAAGTGTTTACTATAAGCCAGGCATTGCACCAAGAGCTTAATATGTATTTTATTTTTGTGGCAACTCAGAGATGGGTCCTAAGATGCTAGTTTTACAACTGGAGAAATTCAAGCAGAGAAAGGTGAGGTCTTTCCAAAGTTAGAGATTTAGAAGGTGGTGGGAGTAACAGTGTGGACACTTTCACATTCATTAACCACTAGTCTCTTCTTCTCTAGTATTACAAAAATGCTTGTCCACTTTTTTATAAAGATTTTTTTCTGTGTGAATAAAATTTATCTTTAATATTTTATTCTAGAATATAAATAACAGATGTGAACTAAGTAGATTATAAAACTAGAGGAAGACCGGGACAATGTATGCCTTACCAAATCCCTATATAAATCATAAATGCCTAGCACACAGTAGGCTAGATTCATTTATAAACACTAAGTCAATTAAAATGTTTTTGTAGAATAGCGATATGAAAAAAATCACATATATATGATTTAAATTTTGTCAGTCACAGTTGAAAGGCATTCAGGTGTTCCTGACTGATCGGTCTAGTTTCTTATATGAGTGTCAGAAATTAAAATGGTTTTGTTCTCTGTGGTACTGGGTGTTGGTGAAAATAAGTCTCAAAATACCTCTAGGTAGTTGTGATGTCTTACAAAAATGCTACCACAGAGAATTATGAATTTAGATTAATAGTTGTGAGTAGATTCATTTAGAATTTGACTTGGAGAGTATAAATGAAACATTTTTTCCCTTTAACTTTTTTGTAGAATGTTGTTCAGGTTCTTGATTTATTTGGTCTTAACTTGGTGACAGAAACCTGGATGTACTTTTTGGGTGTGCCATTTTCTAAACTTCTCTTTTGATTCCATCTTTAATGTTTTTTAGATAGGTTTTGTGGTTTTTTTAAGTGTAACTTTGATTTTTTTTCTGGAAGTCAGAATACCTTTTAAAAATCAGTTGTGTGGCACCTGGGAGGCTCGGTAGGTTAAGTGTCCAGCTCTTGGTTTTGGCTCATGTCATGATCTCAGGGTCATGAGATTGAGCTCCGAGGTGGGCTCCATGCTCAGTGTGGAGTCGGCTTTTCCCTCTCCCCCCCTCTGTCCCTCCTCCACTTCTCCCCCCCCAGTGAATAAATAAATCTTTAAAAAAAAATTGATACAAATAAAAATCTGTTGTGCTAGAGCCAAGAAAATTGAGAAACTGGTGCACGTATTTGCAGTTGAGTATGGAAAGTCTAACCCACCAGAGAACACTGGTCACACATGATGGAGTTTAGCCCTCTACCAGAGTCAGTTTTTAGACATCTTGTATTTCACTGAATCTAAGATGCCATCAAATTTTTGACTCACCATTATTTTATATACTGCTAAAAGAAGAAAACTGCCAATTAAATCGGTACAGCGTTCTTAAAATTTTTTGTTAAGTGATAATTTTTGGTAAAATTTACCTAGTTTAATATTCTGCAAGTTTTGACAAAGCTCTGTAGGTTATAACATGCAGTCATAACACACCTTCATACCACTGGCAAAATTGAGATTTAGAACAATTCTGTTACCACTTAGTTTTTAAATTACATTTAATGAAATTGAAAGGGATTTTAATTTGACACATTTTCATTGTATCATTCTTGCACAGTCATAAAAAGGAACATATAAACAAAATAAAATTTGTTTCGTAAACTTCTTACTCAGAATCTGACTTTTCTTTTGAACTCACAGCTGTCAGTGACTGACTTCATTCAGTCTGGTCCTCTGCAGTCAAGAGCATGGAAGGTGATATAGCACTTCTAGAAATATGTTCTACTTTTGCTTCTGGGATTTTCTTTCAAGTTGATTATGACCATTACACAAATTTACACTACCATTTTCTTATTTGACTAACTCTAGTTTTTGGGTTTTTTAAATATTTTATTTATTTATTTGAGAGAGAGCGCGGGCAAGCGAGAGAGCATGCACAGGCAGGGGGAGTGGCAGGCAGAGGGAGAAGCAGGCTCCCTGCTGAGCAGGGAGCCCAATGTAGGACTTGATCCCAGGACCCTGGGATCATGACCTGAGCTGAAGGCAGACGCTTAACCAACTGAGCCACGCAGGCATCCCTTTAGTTTTTCCTCAATTGAGTAACACGCCGCTGGAAGTTAAGCAGCTTCTGTTCAAAGTCGGTGGAAACTTTCTAATTGACACTTGAAGCCTTAATGTTAGTCTTGCTGTAGGTATAAAGTCATTGGTCTCATCGGCTGTTTGTTGCTTTCAAATATCTTCATCTTCTCCAAGAGATTTAGCATTTTCTTTGCCTTCTGTTGTTGTTGCTTGGTTGGCAGTACCAATATGCTTGGCAGCAATGATACACATAATTACCTGGAGTTGATGACAACATGGACACCTGGGATCCCATGTGGGCATGCCTGCATCATGATTGTCATCTGGCCAATGGCATTTGTAGGATGCCATTGAGTGTAAGACATAACTAGGTTTCATACTTGTTGAAAAAGTAAAAAAAGTGTGGATTAGAATTGATAAAATAAGGTATTATGTCCACCACTGCACATTTTTATGAATGAAGGGATTGAGGATATACAGTTATCAGTTTAGGGTCGTAGAGCTCTTTGGGAGCAAAGCTGGGGCCAGACACTGGCTTTCTGTCTGCTAGCTTTAAGTTGTTTTCATAATACTCCTGGGAGAGAGGTTCTGATATTGCAGGAGGCTGGTGTGGTAGCAAAAGTATTGGTTTGGTGGTCAGACAGACTAGTTGATTGCATTCTGGTTTTTGCTTACAAACTTGTGGCTCTGAAAGTTATTTATGTTCTCTTATCTCATTTTTGACTTTAGTCTGTTTCCTTTAACTGTTTTTTGTTTTGTTTTAAGATTTATTGTCAGAAAGGGAGGGGGAGTGCACAAGCAGGGGGAGCCACATAGGCCGAGGGAGAAGCAGGCCTCCTGCTGAGCAAGGAGCCTGATGTGGGACATGATCCCAGGACCCTGGGATCCTGACCTGAGCCGAAGGCAGATGCTTAACCGACTGAGCCACCCAAGCGTCCCTCCTTTAACTACTTAAAAATTTTAGCTCCTGAATTTTTATTTTATGACAATTGTAAATATTTTTGTATTGCTACAATCTTCATTAAATTTTTAATATCTATGTCATATTCAATTACATTGATGTGTTCTTTATTTAATTCTTACAGCACATACTTCATTATATAATTACTTTTAGATTATTTTCTAATAACTTGGATTTTGATTTATTTGCTTTTTCTAATAACTTGGATTTTTATAAATGAAGCTTTTTAAAAACCAGTTTCCTGATGAATATTTATTCTGAAAATATGGTATGTAAGACATATATTTTTTAAAACATAATACCTCCACCCCAAATCCATTTTTCAAATCTCTTAAGAAAAAAGATTTTGAATTTATAGAATATATCTCAAATACCAGAAAAGGAAAATATTCCATAGGCAGGCATCCACAAAGATATGTTTATTTTCATTAGAAAATGTTAGGATTTTAAGATGATATAGATTCAGGCTAAGATCTATAAAAGTGAACAATTCATTTTTTTTGTATTTTATCCTTATATTTTCTCTTTCTTACCCTGAAAATATATCTGATGATATGAATTTGATATTCTTTTTTTTCTGAGATTAGTACAATTTTCTGAACATTTGGCATTTTAAAGACCCAACTTTTTGTTAAAATTGTTTACTGGAAAATATTACTGGAATTAGTAACTAATTAGTGCCTTTAAGTATAAAAATTCTAGTTATATGATGTGAATGTCGTGCAAATATATCTATGGCACAAAATTTTGAGCTGGAGTATGTAAAGGTATTTACATTTGAAAGATTATATACCATACTCAGAATTACTCAATATTAGAAGATGGTAACTCTGAGCATTTCAAAAGTAATAAATTTGTGACATATTTAATGAAAATGACTGAGAATGATAGTGTATAACTGCATAATGTATTTAGATATTTACAGCATGGTATTTGTTTATAACATTGAAGTTCAATTAAAAAACAGTTCCAGTATGCCGTATCCTGTTATAGATACATTGATACATTTCAGTCTAAAATTGATAAGTGACCAATCTCTGAATGAAAGAGTTGCAAGTTGCTTTTTCACTATTTATGTTCTTTAGAGAAAAAAAAATTTGCTATGATGAAGTCACTTAGAGGATAAATGTGTCTTCTCATTGTTGTCTTTGGATTTCTTGATATGCTGAGACTTGTCTATTAGTTTTTGAAAGACCAATTCTGTAGTTTTGATCTATTTTATATTTAGCTTAGGCAACTAATCCTGTAGGATTTAAGACCATGAAATGATGTTTATGTTAATCTTCTGATCTTGCAGGTGAAAAACCGGGACCCCCCCAACATGACTTCTTCAGAAACAAGAATTTTGCTGTCTAGGGAAATTTTATTGTATAATGTAGAAATAAATCATCATCAGATTTGTTATCTAATAATGCATATTTATTTCCTTTGTAATCAGCCATTTATACCAAAATGGTTTCTATAAATGTTATTTAATATACCTACCAGAATACTGAAATATATAAACAGCATATATCAACATCACAATTTCTACAGAAATGTGGCAATGGATTCTTGCTGAAGGCTAATTCTTTTCTTAAAATTCATCAAATTGAAATGATATGATTTTTCCTCTAAGTCAATAAAATACTGTTAGATTAGCATGAGAATATTTGAGCTACTTATTGGATTGGTATTTTTTGAGGATAATATAGTCTGATGATTAAAGAATTACAGGTGTTGGGGCGCCTGGGTGGTGCAGTCTTTGGGCGTCTGCCTTTGGCTCAGGGCGTGATCCCTGCGTTATGGGATTGAGCCCCACATCAGGCTCCTCCGCTATGAGCCTGCTTCTTCCTCTCCCACTCCCCCTGCTTGTGTTCCCTCTCTTTCTGGCTGTCTCTATCTCTGTCGAGTAAATAAATAAAATCTTTAAAAAAAAAAAAAAAGAATTACAGGTGTTGGGGGTGCCTGGGTGGCTCAGTCAGTTAAGCGCCTGCCTTCAGCTCAGGTAATGATCCCAGGGTCCTGGGATCGAGTCCTGCATCGGGCTCCCTGCTCAGTGGGGAGCCTGCTTCTATGTCTCCCTTTGCTGCTCCCGCTTCTTGTGCTCTCGTTCTGTCAAATAATAAATAAAATCTTAAGAGGAAAAGGATTATAAGTGTGGTCTAATGCTATTGACTAATGTACATTGAGACTAGGGAATGTTGTAGAAGGTATCACATTGTTAGCTATAAAAAGAAACATTGTTCTCCCTTTAAGACTGTGAGTAGAACAACAAACTGGCTATGTCTGGTTGAAACAATTTAACTTATCCTCTTTCAAATGCAGTGATATAGAAAACACTATACTTTAAAATACTATAAACTTTTGTGCACTATACTTAAGACAAAATTTTAAATTTAAAGTCTTTTTATTTTTTCAACTTACTGAAGAACTTTAAGAATCTTTTCAAATGAGGTGCCTGGGTAGGCTCATTCAATTAAGCATCTGCCTTCGGCTTAGGTAATGATCTCAGCATCCTGGGGTCAAGCCCCATGTCAGGCTCCTCACTCAGTGGAAGCCTGCTTCTCCCTCTGCCTCCCCCGCCCCCCGCTCATGTTCTTCTCTCTCAAATAAATAAAATCTTAAAAAAAAAAAGACTCTTTTAAAATACTTCAGTACTTTAAAGTATTTTATTAATATTAAATATTAAAGTTACACTGTACTTTGGAAAACTGAACTGAAAGCAGGGAAATAGGTAAATACAGGCAGAGTAGCTAAAGCAGATAGTTCAATCATTTTTCTCAAAGATCACTAACAGATTCCTTACTCAAACCTTTTCAGATTTTATTTAACATTTAACCCTGACAGATTTTATGACTGATTTAAAAAAGCAACACTGATCTCTTGCAAATTTGATGAAAAAGAGAACAAAAGTGTTATAATGGATTCCAAAAGTTTTTATAAGAATAATAGGTAATGATTTATGTTAATAGGTTAGAAATTCCAGGTGAAATAGATGACCATCTAGAAAATATATAAATTAAAATTTTGAATCAAGAATTAGAGCTGTTGAATCAATGAATTGTAGAAAAAATGTGATCAGAGAGCTATCTTCTAGAAGGTTCTGGGTTTAGTTATGGAGGCAAGATTATTTGGTTTTCTAAAGAATAGATAATGCATTCTTTATAGCTTTAAGAAGCACAGAAAAAGGAAGTTTGAGTTTATTTTAGAAAATTAGCACATTGCTATTGGCATTTTATAAAGAAATAGCACAAAGTGAAAGAAGCTATCTTGTGAGTATGGCTGTAGAATGCAAAACTTAAAATGCAAAATAAAATTAAGTTCATCAGTATATTCACTCTGTCACTGAGTAGGATTATTGCAGGAATTTAAAAAACTTAATGGTAGAAAACTATTCATATATCACTTTAATAAGTCAAAGAAAAAAAATGCTCAAGTTTACAAAGTTTGTAAGTGGCAGAACTAGGTGTCAGACTCAGTGTTGTAATATACAAGTTACCAGTCACTATCCAGTTGTGGGAAGTCACTCTTCTTTCTCCTTACAAATTAAAATACTTATCCTAGACTTCTCAGAGGTTACCTACCCTGTCTCCCAGTTTTAGCAAATGACTGTCTCACTCATGCTGAAACAGCTCCAAGGCTAGGGGCTAACAACCTTCTCAGCAAATCTAGGTCCATGACTTTGTGGTTGTCCATTCGTTCTGAGAGTGTTTATTGAGTGCCTGCTGAGGACCAGCCACTGTGCTATTGTGTGGAGAGACAAATGTCAATAAGAGGTGGTTCCTGCCTGGAAAAACTCCAGGTCTACCAGTACTTCTCAATACTATAATAAACCATGTTTGAAAGGATAAAATTTTTTTTTGCTTTTACTGATCATTTTAATCTACCCCATTAGAAAACAATATAAATTAATGGGTTTGATGTTATTGCTTAGAACAAAAGATTAAAATGCATGTATAAAACATTAATAGTACCCTAATATGACAAGTCAGTGGAGGGGGGGTGGAGGAATATGAAATGACTCACTGGTATGAAAAAGAAAATATTAGAACTTCTATTAATATGTAATGTAAAAGATATGGAATTAAGGTACTTTTTAAAAAAGATTTTATTTATTTGAGAGAGTGTGAGCACGAGTGAGGGGGGACAGAGGGAGAGGGAGAAGCAGACTCCCCACTGAGTAGGGAGGCCAACTCGGGGCTTGATCCCACGGTCCTGAGATCATGACCTGAGCAGAGGGCAGACGCTCAACCAACTGAGGCACCCAGGATTTATCAGTATTTAACGCAGGATGGGCACTGAGGACATCCCTCATGGTGGGGGTCAAAGAGGCTGTGTGTGATGTTGGAGATGCATTGTGGAAAGAGGGTGAGCATGCTGTGCTGGGGCCACCTTGCTTACCTCCTGTGGGTATTACCTTTTAGTATAGTGCAGTTTACCTATGCTTGCCAGGTGTTCTACACATCATATTATTTATAAACTAATCTTCGTGTTGGTCAGATATGCATGCCTGCAAAGACATCACACATTGAATATGATTAAAAATATAAGCACAGTGAACTACAAGGAAATAGCAAAGTTGACAGTTATGGTCTTAGTATAGCTTTTTGTCAGACATATAAGAAACAACCAGATCTGATAATAAGTGTAACCCAAGTCAGCTTTTTCCTTTCACTGATTTTGGAGATTGCTGGTCTGGATTAGTTTTCCTGCTTCTGGTCTACCTTTCTTCCAATCCATTCTCTGTATCAGCCAGACAGTGGACCTAAAATGCAACTCTGATTGTCATTTCCTTGCTTAAAACACTTGTTTTTGTTTTTAATGCTAAGAGCCAATTCTGGTTTTTGTTAGCTATACTGGTAGGGGTCCTGCTTTCCTCTCCAGCCTTACCTCCTCTCATTCCTGTTTCTAAAGGATCTTTCTCTTATCTGTGCCTAGAGGACTTGCATCTCTCCCTTCACTAGGCTGTATCCTTCTTGTCATTTGGATATGCTGAGCTATCACTTCTCCCAAAAGTTCTACCTCTAACCCAGGTGAGGTGTGCCCTGAGGCAGCCCGTCGCCCAGTCAGCTTGGTGTAGACTTCTATACCTCCATGACTGTCCTAGTGTGTGTAATACATATTTATGATTAAATTGATTAAAACCATGTTTTGGAAGGAAAGTAAGATGGGAAAAGGAGCCTGTACAGTATTAATTAATAGAAGATATTATAAACTTTTTTAATCCCCAAAAATAGATGAAGGATTATAAGCAATGCTAATTTTGACAAACTTTGTTTTTTAACTTTTCTGTTTTATCACTTTTTAAGGACAACATCACATATTGTTATTAATAATAAATTTATTGAAAGGCAGAGAAGTATGCAATAACTTAATGTAAAAGAGTTAAAATAAAAATTAGCTTTTAACTTCCTCCACAGGCTTTGGTTCTTTTTCTGTGACCAGGTTTACAATCTATGATAAGATCACTATGGCTTTAGATAGAGGGATTTTTTTTTCTTGTATTTAGAGAAATAATTATGTCGTTTAAACTGAATTAAAAGCCTGTAATATAACTTTTAAACTTTTACTGAAGTGGCAATTCCTGTTCTTCAGAAGGAGAAGGACCATTATCATTACTATGTCGCCTGATTATTGTTTGATTTTGGACACCTTCTAGTCATGTCTTCCCTTAATTATTCATTTCTCTTTTTGCCTCCTTCTCTCCTGTCCTCCCTTGCTTCCCTTTCCTTCCTTCCTCCCTTTTTTGAGGGAAGGATTTTTAAATGTTATTCCTAACTTGTTGGTAGAAAATGTAATTGGATGTTTCTCAGATCATTGTATAGAATTTAAAAAGTAGTTATATGTCAAAATAATGGTATTTCAAAGAATAAAACCTCTTAGTATTAAAATCAACTATTTTTATATGCAAGTAATGAATCATGGAACTTTACATCAAAACCTAGGGATGTACTGTATGGTGACTAACATAATATAATAAAAAATATTATTATTAAAAAAATAAACTATTTTAGAATTCTACTTTAATTTTTTGCAAAATTCCTTTAGTTTATGTCCCTGAATATAATTATGTTCTGACGTCATCACATCATCCAGTGGACCTTACTTGGAAAGTCAGTCAGCACTGCCTGATGAATAATGCAATGGAAGCTGGCCACACAACCTTCTTTTGACCTTAGGAACCCCCATCCCTTGCATTTTCCTGCTGCACTAGGCCAAGTGCATTTTGTTTTCCACATTTAGATCATTCCCTGCTCCTGTATTTATTACTGGCAGGTGTACAAATGTTTGCATGCGTGAATTGTTAAACCTTCAGTATAGAGGTGGATGTTTGATCTATAGGCCTTATAATGGATATTCCTGTTTGATGCTATTAGATGATAACATGTGGAATTATGATGCATGCTTCCCATATGCCAAGAATTATGCTGTGAGGTTTACAAAAATACAAATCTTTTACGTATATATTTTGCAGATTCTTAACTAATTTCTTCACAAACATACTTTTCTTTTTGTTACTGGCATTCATTTATGAATGACAATCTGTGGTCAAGATAATTGAGAGTTGACTGTAAATAACAAACATAAAAGATATTAAATATTTTTTTGCCTTAAATTTTGATTTAGTTGCTAACTTGTATTTCTAGGTTCTAAGCTAAAATGAACTTTTACATTTACGTCAAGTGTAACTACAAAGAATCAGAAAAGACATTATGCTTATTTTTCCTTTTGAATGCTCAAGAAATATGAGATTCAAATGAGTAGCAGAGTTTGTAGGAGTCTGTACTATCCTTTTTCCCTTCAGCCCATTATTCTGCTAGAAATATACAGCATGTTCATAGGTAATAGAAGTAAATATGTTACTTATTCATGCAATTCCTCTCTCCTGTCATAGATATTTTTACTTAAAAGTGGACTGTTGGCTGAACAAAAAGAAAATTATGTGTCAATTTTTTCCTTTTTTTTTTTTTTTTAAGAAGTCTCCATACCCAGGCATGGAACCCAACGCAGGGCTTGAACTCATGACCCTGAGATCAAGACCTGAACTGAGATCAAGAGTCGGATGTTTAACTGACTGAGCCAACCAGGTGCTCCTTAAACATTTTTGATTAACATAGGTAAAATTGACTTTCAATGGTTGTACAGTTCTAGGAATTTTGACCCATTTGGAGTTTCATGAAAACTCCATCCCAGTCAGGGGCTTATTTGCCATCTGTAGACCCTCTTTAGTCAATTAAGTCTTTTGCTGATTTTTAAATTGGGCTGGTGATTTTCTTGTTGAATATTTAGTTGTTTATATATTCTGGATATAAGTTCTTTGTCTAATGTGATTTGTAAATATTTCCTCCAGACTGTGGCTTGTCCTTTCATTCTCTTAACAGCATATTTTGTAAAGCAAAAGTTTTTAATTTTGATAAGGTTTAGTTAATCAAATTTTCCTTTTGTGAATTTTTGTGTCTTATCTTGGAACTTATAATACTAGATCATAAAATATTCTGTTTTTTAAAGTTTATACTTTTCTGTTTGTATGTAGATCTGTTATTCATTTTGAGTTAAAAATTTTTAAGGTATATAGTTTAGGACTAGGTTCCTAGGTTCCTTTTTTTGGTTAGCATTCAGATGTCCAATTATTCCAACATCATTTGTTGAAAAGACTCTCCTTTCTTTATTGAATTTGAACCTTTGTCAAAAATAAGTTCTTTACATTTGTGTAGTTCTATTTCTGGACTCTAATGTGATCCATTGATCTGTGTGTCAACACCATACTGTCTTGATTACTGTAGCTTATCTTGAAATCTAGTAGTGTGAGTTCTCCAGCTTGATATTCTTTATCAAAATTGTTTTCTATTCTGATTCCTTTGCTTTACTATATATTTTAGAATCAGCTTGTCTGTATCTATAAAAGCCCTCCTAGGGTTTTGACTGGAATTGTGTTAAATGTATAGAACAATTTGGGAAGAACTGACCTCTTAATACTGTGTTGAGTCTTCTAATCTATGAACATTGTATGTCTCTCCATTTAGTTCAGTCGTCTTTGATTTCTTTTATCAGTAGTTTCAGTCATGTAGGTTTCAGAATACAGATCCCCTATACATTCTGCTGGAGTTTCACCCAAGTAGTTCATTTTTGTGGTATTTTAAAATTGTTCATTGCTATTATATAGAAATACTTTCGGTTTTTGCAAAAGGCAATAAAAAAAGGCATTTTTCTTTCTGTGCATTGAAACCCCTTTCCTGCTCCTTGACTGTGAACCGTAGGGCTTTTCCTTGCACTCTGTCTTTCCATTCATTGTCTGCTCCTGAGATTTAGGCTGCCTTGAGTCCTGGCTGGGGTATAGTGGAAGGAAAAAATTGTTAACTCACTGCCAGTTCAGTGGTACTTTGAATTCTGGTCTTCTCCACTCCACCTACTCCAATTTAATTTCAGAGACCTCACATTATTTCTTCATGCATTCTGAATTTCATAGCTGTATTGTCTTTGAGAGACAAGGTAGTGTGTGCTTATCTTTCCTGAAATAAGAACCGAGACCAGTCTCTCTTTTGCAGTGACTAAAATTAAGTCTTTATAATCACATCTCAAATTTTGTTTACTTGTAGCAGGCAATCCACCTATGTGTTGAGATCTTGTAACATTTCTCCCTTGTCTACTCCCTGTTAGGAAAATTACAGTACAACTCTTTTCCCAATTCTGAATACTCAGCTTTTATTTATAGTCTTAAAATATTAAGGGAAAATAGAAAAATTTTGGCTTGGGTAAATTATAATTGAAGATGAAATATCAGAGTAACATATTTGTGATGATTTTCCTTAAAGAAGAGAAGCCCATGGTTCTATCTGAAAAATTGTTTGAATTCAGACTGCTTCTGCTGGCAGCCTTGGCAAACTTTAGAAAGGATTGGAGGATTGATATTTTAAAAACAAATTTGTGTGTGTGAAACAAATTGTGTGAAATTTGATATTACACATTAAAAAATTTTACATAAGTGATGAGACATAGAGGCAGATATTTAAAGAAGGAATAAACTCCCCAAATTTGCATGAGCCTCAGATTTTATTTCTTTTTTATTCACTGCTTTAAAAAATGCTGATTTATCTAGCCAGAAATTCTGCAACGAAAGGGACAATTTTCATATTAAAATGAGGACAAATACATTTTCTTTTAAATTTATTGGCCACTTTCATGCTTAAGATTTTTTGGGGGGGCGCCTGGGTGGCACAGCGGTTGGGCGTCTGCCTTCGGCTTGGGGCGTGATCGCGGCGTTGTGGGATCGAGCCCCACATCGGGCTCCTCCGCTGTGAGCCTGCTTCTTCCTCTTCCGCTCCCCCTGCTTGTGTTCTCTCTCTCGCTGGCTGTCTCTATCTCTGTCAAATAAATAAATAAAATCTTAAAAAAAAAAAAAAAGATTTTTTTGGGTATGCCAGGCACGAGTCAGTATAACCATGGATTTCTGACCTCATCTTCAGGAATAACTGATGCTTTCAATGTAAATTTTAATAATTCTGTAGCCCAGCATAATTATTTAGTGTTAGAATTACATAGCTTCAGTTTCGATCTTGTTGTGCCTGAAACTGAAAATATTTAGTAACATTTGTATCTATTATGGCATGTTCCGGCATGGGGAAAAAGGAAGCAAACTAAAGGTCAATTCTGTGGTAGAGGAAGAAAGCACTCACCTGCTTTTTTGAAAGTAGGTTAAGAGTACTGTATATTTCCTCTTGCTTTTCTTGGAAAAAAAAATGTACCGAAGTCCAAAAAAAATATAATCAAAGTCTTGAAAAGACTAGCTGAGAACATATTTCAGTTGTGCCTCCCTTTGGTGAAGGATAGGTGTTGGAAGGGAGGAATGGGTATGTGGTCATGATGAAATGAAAGAGCATAGACTTTGGGATCCGAAAGATCTGGGTTTGAGGGGTGCTTGGGTAGATCAGTCGGTTAAGCAGCCGACTCTTGGTTTTGGCTCAGGTTGTGATCTCAGGGTCCTGAGATCAAGCCCTACGTTGGACTCCATGCTCAGCAGGGAGTCTGCTTGAGGATTCTCTCTCCCTCTCCCTCTGCCCTTCCCCCTGCTCTCTGTCTCTTGCACTAACTCTCTCTAAAATAAATAAATCATAAAAAAAAGGTCTGGGTTTGAATCTAAGCTCTGTCACTAAAATGGTGGATATATTGCTAAATGCCTCTGAGTTTCTTCTCTTGGGTACAGTTGCTTTACCTCCTTAATTTGTAGACTTGTTTGATGAATTCAACAGGAACAGTTGTAAAGGGACCCAAAACTATGCCTGGTGATAGAGGTGTACTGATTAAGAAATAGAGCCTTGGGTGCCTGGGTGGCTCAGTGGGTTAAGTGTCTGCCTTCAGCTCAGGCCAGTGGAGTCCCACGTCAGGCTCCCTGCTCAGCAGGGAGTCTGCTTCTCCCTCTGCCCCCTCCTCTCACTCATTCTCTCAATCTCTCTCTTTCTCTCTCTCTCTCTCAAAAAAAGAGCCTTTATTGTACAATAGCTAGAGCAAAAGAGGAAGTAGTTTAATAGCTGAGAACTTTCTGAGAGAGCATGTGCTAATGTTCAGCCTTGATGAAGAGCAAGGAAAATGATTAGCGTATTTAATAGGGTGCCTGGTTTTTGGCCTGAGTACCCAGGTTTGCTTATATTCCTTAAGACTGAGACACAAGATAGTCATGGGTTTGGAGTAAGGTTTGGGCAGGATGGTAGCCTTGCATCTGTGGATTAGCAGGCTCTTTTTTTCTTGTTTCTTTTCATCTTCCTTTAACTTCTCTTTTGAGTACATAAACACATGTTCTCATAAAAACATTTCATCAACACAAATTTTTTAGCCCCATCTCATCTGTCTAACATGAGAGTATAACTTGAGACCTACAGTTAGACATTTCAGTCTTTAAGGTGAGCTTGTGATGATGTTAGACTGTTAAGAGAAGTTGTAGCAGAATAAAAAGTAATGGGCTTACTGGTGATGATATGAATTTCTCACTGCATGTGCCTGAGAAAATGAACCATGTTATTTGGCACCTGGAATCTGTAGTCGTGTGGGTCTAATAAGGAGCTTGAAGCCACATGGTAGGTTTGGTGAAAACTTTAAGAATTACTATGATAAAAGAGTAACTATAACATATAAAGAAACACTATATAGTATCCTAGGCTGAGGAAGAGTAACCAAGGAAGGACAAACTCATAAAGGGTACCTCCTGAGAGAAGGTATGGTTTAGCCCTCCAAAAGCAGAGAATCCTGCTAGTTTAGCCAGTTTGGAGCTGCTCTGGAGTTATTAGGCAAATAGGCCACCCTTTGCAGTGCAGGTGGGGAGCAGGTATAGACATGCAGTGGAAGTCCAAGTGGTGGTGGAAGGTGGGGGAGCAGAAGTTTTTTCCATTGCATGAGTTGGCGGGGATGGGGAGGGTCGGGGTGCTGAAGGTTGGGGAGAGGTATTGTAGAAGGAGCCACTCATCACAGTGTGTCCTTCCAGGCCATAAGTGACTGTGTGCAGGCTGAGAGGGGCCCTGGCAACAGACTGCACAGGCAGGAGGCATTCAGGGCATTCAGTCTGTGTAGGGGCTCTGGTTTCTACGTCAGGAGAAACCCAGGTTATTTCCAGGTGGAGAGGCTGCAAGATCACAGAGGGATGGTGTTCTGTGCCCATGTCTGGGGAAGGCTTTACCAGATATCTCTCTATACACTCACAGTCCCAAACCCCAGCCCAGGCAGGGAATTCCAGGAAGCCCCTCTCTAGTGTCTCTTAGTGCTTTCTATACAAAACCTTAACATCGTCTACTTTAAAGGAGAAATGCTTAACGGAATTCCACTGTTTTTCACAGGACCTGCATTGAAGGGTATGTTTGGAACTGAGATGCAGTAAATTGATAACTCATACAGTATCCTTTATTTTGAAGAAGTGAGGTTTATGCCAGTATATCGAATCTATAAGCTATGTAAATGTTAACTTGATCCTCATTTTGCCTTGCATACTACTCCCTGTCTTCTGAAGGATTGATTTATAAAAATAATGAGAACGAAAATCACAGCAATGGTACATGAAAGACTTGCTGAACTTTGATCATAACATCCCTTAAATCTGCTGGAAGCTGTTTAAGTTTGTAGCAGCTGGGCTCAAGTTACTGATAGTCATTTGGTGGCAGATGGTGTTTTGGGTTGTACTTTAAGGGGAGAAGCCACAGGTCTGATTTTTCCCTCTCTGTTACCTCATCACCTTCTCCTCCTACCTTGCTTGGCAAATGCCAGCCAGCCGAGACCTAGCATTGCCTAACTTGGTGATGCTTGCACATGAAAGGACTTTCCGTTATATTGATATTTTACCTGTAACTGATGACATTGATAGGATTCCTAGAAGTAATGCCTCATTTTTCTTCTAGTCTCATGAATAGCATTGACTTTTAGAATCTTTACAGGCAGTACTAGGTGTGAAAGAAGATCAATTAATTTTTTCCTTCAGACAGTTTTGTTAACTAAACTCCTTTCCCTTCTTTTTGGGAGGCCAGCTCCATCTGTCATTATGCATATAAAATAAGAAATTGGTTGCCTGGATAGAAACCCAGCCTCTTTTTGAGGTTTTTATTCATTATAATAAGTTCATGCTAATATTGCCTTATAAATATTTGTTGTAGTACGTTAGAAGATATTAATAGGCAAAAGTAAGATAAAGTAACATTCTCTTGCCTAGAGATTATCCCTACTTATACTTCAGTATGTAGAATTCAGGATCTGTGTATTTCCACATATATCTGTTTTTATCCAAACGAAATGCTGTTTTGGTCATGCTGGTTTATCAACTGCCTTTTTCTTTTAATGCTTGTCGCCTTTCCTCGTTGATAGTCTTATGTAATAATTATGTAATAATCCCAATCCATCATCACTGGCTCAATTGCCTCAAAAACATGTACAGGTACTTTTTTCTAATTAGGAGCTAACAGGGACTTTGCTTGGCATCTGATTATGTTCTGTAATCTTCTTCAAGTAATGGTCCTGACTTTGAGGCGAGCAGGCAATTTGCCCTACATAATATTGCACTTTCTGGATTTTTCTGTTGCTTCCTTTGGTGGTGTGAGTGTGTTCTTAGATTCCTTTTTTTTGAAAAAGATCAAAATGAAATGATGTTTGATTAGAATATATTATAGGTAATGTCCTATATTTCATACCATGTCACATCAGGACCACCATCCATATGCCATGTTCTTCAGAGACAGTGACCGTGCTGCTCCCTGGGTCTGCCCAGCTTCTAGTTCTTGTATTTGGTATTACTACATATTGAAAAATCTGATTTTTCAGCCTGGTAAAAACCTTACACATTTTCTTTCAAAGTGTTTTAAAATGTCTGAGTGAAACTTTGAAATAATTTTTTAAAAAAATGTTCATTTTAAGGTTTTCAGTACTTTTCAGAGCTTTCTCTGAGATTAAGCATGTATTATTTTAGGCTTTTTAATGTAGGATCTTTGGTCTCAAGAAAATAGGAAGGCATGTTAGCTATTTTAGATGTATGTTCTGTATGATTTTCTAAAAAGGCCTATGGCAATGTATAAATGCCGTAAGAGGCTGTGATGAACATATTGCATACAGTCTTGGAGAGAGTGAATGTAATCCGGGGATGGCCATTGGTCAGTCTAGTTATTCTGAAGCAAGGAAGGTTTAGGAGATAATTGCAATGGTAATTTTAGTAAAATATATGGAATAAATGGAAATGATTAGTAGTAATACCATGAAAAATATTTCAAGTGGCATTTAATTTAATTTTCTAAACTTTGAGGAACTGCAGGTTTTTATCAAAAGTAAAAGGTATCGTTTTCCCATTGCAATTTGTTTCTTTCTCTCTGTCTCTACCTCCCTATATCCACCCCTCACCCCGCCACGTATATGCCTCATATTCCTCTTTGGTTTCTATACCCTTTTAGTCTTGTTAGTGCTTCAAAGTATTATGTTGCTTTAAAGAAATTTTTTTAAGAGACTTCTCCTTTTAGAATGTTGTTGTAAAGGAATAACTTTAAAAGAAACAACTAGGGTAGTTTCCCTTTCAAAATAAATATATTTGGTTACTTGATATATGGAAGCAACTTTTCCCTAGAGATGAAGATGAGAAGAGTCCTAGAAGGAAGTGGGCTTAGTGAAGACTGGTAACTGTGATAAGTATTTCTCACAATTCACTTTTGTTTGTATTGGCTCTCGTTGTTGGCATTGATTTAGAATGCTTAAAAATTCATATTCTTCACTTCTCTTAACAATACTAGGTCTTAAAGACTCGTACTTGTTGGGTGGGGAAAGGATTTGTGAGTTTAACAATGTCTTTTGCTCTTATACATAAATGGTGTTGACTTAATAAGAAAACACTAGAGCAACCCAGAGCAGGGAGGGTAGGGAAAGGGGTGTGGTGGGAAGGGGGGTGTCTCTGTCTTTGAACCATCAGCCTTTGTGTTGGAGGAAGAAATTTCCTTGTGCTTCCTGGTGAGTTCATGTAGCTGTGCCATACAGGTACTGAGTCCCTCTGCTTTTTCTTCTCTTCTGCTATCACTGTGTCATTCAGGACTGGGCACCTGACTGAACAATGGAATGTACCAGATGGTATGAAATTCACTGGGCCATCACTGTACCTAGTAAAGGGTCACTGAAATGTCAGAATTCTAAATATGGCATTGTATAATTCTTCAGTGTGTGTCTGCATTTTCCCTCACCCGATTTTTGTCTTTTCTACCTGCCTTGTCCCGTCTCCTCCCACAAAGCACCTGAAATGAACTTTTAGTTGTATACTTCCGAGAGTTCTAATGGGGATCTCCCCCAGGTAAAAGATACGTCCCAAACTCAAGGGCATTCTTTTTACCCCTTGTAAGTAGCGTTTAGACAAGTGCAGTGTTCTTTTATTTTCTATCTGTGGAATGCTTTATGGTATGCATAATTTAAGCCCTGTAATAATGCTGCGAGAATAGGGACTGCTATCACCAGGGTACAGATGAGAAGGCTCTGGCTCAGCTTCCTCCCCTTCAGTTGTGAGGTTTGGATTTTTCAAAGAGATTAGCACATTAAAAAGGCAGACAATTCTTTAGCTCAACACAGAGAGTTCTGCTGTTGATTTCCTCAAATTCATTCTTCCTCCTTTAAGTATGTAGGACCTGGTGCTTGCAAATAGAAAGCCAAATAGATTGGGGCGGGAGGAGTCCTAATTATGTTTAATTAACTTGTATAAAAATTTTCTCATCATCTGGCAAAACTTTTTATAATATGAATTTTAAGACACACACACACGCAAATCTTTATAATTGAAAAATGTTTTCTAATAAATGACCGGTAAAGTTTTTCTAATAAATGACCTTAATAATTTTCATACTTCATAACAGTTTACAAAGGAAAATACTTATGTTCTTATTAGTATTCCAGATATGCAAAATGATACTAACCCAAGCCTGCTATAAAATAGGTACTTATATTTGGTTTTGAGTTGTTGAATGGTTCCTCCTACAAATATCAAATATCTGTCTTATTATATAACATACTAGGATATTTTTATTTTCGTTTTTTGGATTTTATGCTTTGCTATGTGTAGATCCATTAAAATTGGAAAGGAATTTCACATAGAACTTAACATGGAAGCTATAAAAACAAAAGTCTCTCAAAATACAACATGCTTCCAGGTCACTAGTGATTTCAGTCATAAGAATCTGTGCAAGAACATAGATAAATTATGGCAAAAAGTTCTAATAGTCTCCTACTTGTTTTCCTCTAGTATTTTCCAGCAAAATAAATGTCAAAATTACATGTAAAAATACTTGAAATTTAAGTTTTGTTTACTAAAGAATATAACATTTATAAAATGTTGATTTTTTAAATGATTTTTTATTATTATATTATGTTAGTCACCTTACAGTACATCCCCGGATTCCGATATAAAGTTCGATGCTCCATTAGTTGCGTATAACACCCAGTGTACCATGCAATACGTGCCCTCCTTACCACCCATCACCAGTCTATCCCATTCCCCCACCCCCCTCCCCTCTGAAGTCCTCAGTTTGTTTCTCATAGTCCATAGTCTCTCATGTTTCATTCCCCCTTCTGATTACCCCCCTTTTCTTTATCCCTTTCTTCCCCTACCGATCATCCTAGTTCTTATGTTCCATAGATGAGAGAAATCATATGATAATTGTCTTTCTCTGCTTGACTTATTTCACTTAGCATTATCTCCTCCAGTGCCGTCCATGTTGCAGCAAATGTTGAGAATTCGTTCTTTCTGATAGCTGAGTAATATTCCATTGTATATATGGACCACAGCTTCTTAATCCAGTCATCTGTTGAAGGGCATCTCGGCTCCTTCCATGATTTGGCTATTGTGGACAATGCAGCTATGAACATTGGGGTGCATATGGCCCTTCTCTTTACTACGTCTGTATCTTTGGGGTAAACACCCAGTAGTGCAATGGCTGGGTCATAGGGTAGTTCAATTTTTAACTTTTTAAGGGACCTCCACACTGTTTTCCAGAGTGGCTGTACCAACTTGCATTCCCACCAACAATGTAGGAGGGATCCCCTTTCTCCACATCCTCTCCAACAATTGTTGTTTCTTGCCTTGTCTATCTTTGCCATTCTAACTGGCGTAAGGTGGTATCTCAGTGTGGTTTTGATTTGAATTTCCCTGATGGCTAATGATTTTGAACATTTTTTCATGTGTCTGTTAGCCATTTGTATGTCTTCATTGGAAAAGTGTCTGTTCATATCTTCTGCCCATTTTATGATTTGTTTATTTGTTTCTCGTGTATTGAGTTTGAGAAGTTCTTTGTAGATCTTGGATACCAGTCCTTTATCTGTGGTGTCCTTTGCAAATATATTCTCCCATTCCGTGGGCTGTCTCTTAGTTTTTTTGACTGTTTCCTTGGCTGTGCAGAAGCTCTTTATCCTGATAAAGTCCCATAAGTTCATTTTATCTTTTATTTCTCTTGCCTTTGGAGATGTGTCGTGAAAAAGGTTGCTCTGGCCGATGTCATAGAAGTTGTTGCCTATGTTCTCCTCTAGAATTTTGATGGATTCCTGTCTCACATTGAGGTCTTTCATCCATTTGGAGTTTATTTTTGTGTATGGTGTGAGAGAGTGGTCAAGTTTCATTCTTTTGCATGTAGCTGTCCAATTTTCCCAGCACCATTTATTGAAGAGACTGTCTTTTTTCCACCGGATGTTTTTTCCTGCTTTATCAAAGATTAGTTGCCCAAAGAGCCGAGGGTCCATTTCTGGGTTCTCTATTCTGTTCCATTGGTCGATGTGTCTGTTTTTGTGCCAGTACCATGCTGTCTTTGTGATCACAGCTTTGTAGTACAGCTCGAAATCCGGCATTGTGATGCCCCCAGCTTTGTTTTTCCTTTTCAACAGTTCCTTGGAGATTCGGGGCCTTTTCTGGTTCCATACAAATTTAAGGACTATTTGTTCCAGTTCTTTGAAAAATGTCCTCGGTATTTTGATCGGGATAGCATTGAAAGTGTAGATTGCTCTGGGTAGCATGGACATTTTAACTATGAATTCTTCCAATCCATGAGCATGGAATATTTTTCCATCTTTTTATGTCTTCCTCAATGTCTTTCAAGAGTGATTTTTAGTAGTGCTGGAAATCTTAAGATGGTATGAAATTCCCTCTTTTTTATTTTTAAAGAAAAGGCTGCAACCTTTTTTTAATGGGTTTATAAACTGCTATTATGTAGCAGAGGTTTGTTCCATCTGGAAAAGATGTCCCATTTATTTCTACAATTTAAGTACTGTAGAAGTTACTCCAGAAGGAATACATTGAGTATTTCAAAGGTCTGAATCATTCTACTACAGTTGGGTCTGGCCCATAAGGGTAAATTTAAGAGTTTCTGCTCCTTGGTTGGGGGACTGCTTTTTGGAAGTAAGAAGCAAAAGATGAACTTGGTAATTCTTTTTTCTCCCAAGCTGAGTAGTGATCCCTGTTTGGAAACTTAGTTGAGTTTTGTGGTAAGAATGTTTATGGGTGGGAATTGTAGGGTGTGTCTTCCAATGGAATGTCCATTCCAAGGAGAGATCTCAGGATATAGTCGGCCTTGGAAGGGAATTAATCTGGGGGTAGAGCAGCAGCAGGTCACTTAATCTTCCTAAATATTGATTTTTAGGCAGGAGTGTTTGACAGGCAAAATCTTCACAGAGAAATAGTATAAGCTCAAAAGTGTTCTCTCTGAGTCAAAAAAAAATTTAAGTCACTTGAAAAGGTAAGGAAATTTTTTTCCTTGTGACGTCTAATATTTGTCTAGGTTCTTTACATATGCAATTTTAATAGAAATGGTATAGTGTTTTGTACTGCTCAGTTTGAAAGTTGAAATTGAGGCTTATGGAGGTTAATTTGCTCAAGGTCACATAGTAATGGAGTCTTAATTTGGTCTTATATGTTTTGAACTTTGGTTATGTTTCATAATCACGATCCATGTGAAAAGTTGACCCTTTCCAATTATGAGATAATCAAGACCCTAACTCTGTTCTTTTAGGGGCCCATGGCAATTAGCTCAGGAAGTGTATCTACTTAAAATAGCATCTGTTATGTGTTTATCAAAGGTGGATTTGGGTTAAAAAATAAAATGAGCACTTATCTGATCCTTTTTGATGGCTTAATACAAATGAGTATTATCAGTTTTTAGTTTTAGAACAGAAAAACTAGCTGTTTTAAACAAAAAAATACAATGATGCTTATAAAAATGTTGGCAATTTGGAGAGGCAATTCAAAATGGCAGTATAGGAAGATCCAGAGCTCACCTCCTCCCATGGGCACAACAAATCTACAACTACATATGGAACAACGTCCACTGAAAAGAACCTGAGAACTAGCAGAACATCTTCACAACAAAGGATAAAAGTTCCACACTAAGATAGGTGGAAGAGGCAGAGACACGCTTTTCAAAACCCCACCCCTAGTGGGGCAGCCTTCAGTAGGGGTAGGGGGAAGGTGTCTCAAAAAAAGACAAAAAGAAGCAATAAACAAAATATAAAGGAAGCTTCTTCCTAAGGAGCAAGGGGTTTATACCCCATATCGTGCATCCCAATCCTTGGGTCCTGCACTGGAGAGAAAACAAAATGTCTGGCTTTCAGAACCAACAAGGATTATGTTCAGAGGAAACATAGGGCTACAGGCAATGAAGATTCTGTTCTTAAAGGGCTTGTGCACAGACCTAATTGCCCCAGGACCCATTGCAAAAACCAGCAGTTTGAAAAGAGCTTAGACCATAGATAAAGGAGATTTACTTGCTAAACTTAGTGTCTGCAAGAAAAGCAGAAGTCTGTGGGGACTCTTTGGGGACTGAATGCTGACAGATACCATTTTTACAGGTTCCCTCTACCTTGCTGGCCCCAGTGCTGGTGGACATTTTTGTACTATCACTCTAACACTTAGTGCATAAGTGGCCCCACCTCTGTGAGCCACTGGAGCAGCACTGTCAGACACAGCCTTCTGAACTGCTTGTGCAACACTGCTAGCTGTGGTAGGTGAGCAGCCCTGCCTACAACCCCTGTGCTATTTGCACAGCTCAGTCAGGCAGTAGGCAAGCAGCCCTAACCCTCTGTGCTGCTGATGCAACCCCCCAAGAGCCAATAGGTACATGAAGGCCACACAGGGGAAGCCCCTTGAGCACCAGGCTTAGGTCACCAGAGGGGATTGTGTTTCTGGACCCGAGGGGTCTGAAACAATCGAGAGAGAGCTCCGATAGACAACGAAGGACTAGGGTAAGGTTAAATGACAGGGCTCATGTCCTACACAGAGGTACTTTTTCAAGACAGGTAAGGATTAGCGTTTCACAATATACAGAAACAAACACAAAGATTCAAGCAAAATGAGGAAACAGGAACATGTTCCAAGTGAAGAAACAGGATAAAACCGTAGGGGAAAAAAACCTTAATAAAATGGATATAAGCAATTTACCTGATAAAGAGTTCAAAGTAATGGTCATTAAGATGGTCACTGAACTCTGGAGAAGAATGGATGAATGCACCAAGAACTTCAACAAAGAGAAAATATAAGAAAGTACCAAACAGAACCCACAGAGCTTAAGAATAGAATAATTAAACTGAAATATACTATAGGGAATCAACAACAGACTAGATGATATGGAAGAACAGATCAGTGACTTGGAAGACAAGGTAGGGAAAGTCACCCAAAAAAACAGCAAAAAGAAAAAAATAATTTAAAAAAATGAGAATAGCTAAAGGGATCTGTGGGATAGCATCAAGCATACTCACATTTGGATTTATAGAGATCCCAGAAGGAGAAGAGAGAGAAAAAGGGCCAGAAAACTTCCCTAACATGGTAAAGGAAATAGACATCCAGGTCTGGAAAGCACAGAAAGGTCCAAAGAAGATTAATCTGAAGAGATCTATACAAGACACATTATAATTAAAATATCAAAAGTTAATAAAAAGAAAAGCTTGAAAGCAACAGGAGAAAAACAGCTAGTTACATGCAAGGGAAACCCCATAAAACTCTAAATAAGTTGATTGTATTTTGGCAGAAACTATAGGTTAAAAGGGAGTGGCATGATATATTTGAAGGAAAAAACTTCCAACCAAGAATACTCTACGCAGCAAAGTTGTCATTCAGAATTGAAGGAGAGAGAGAGTATTTCAGGATAGCTAAAGGTAAAGGAGTTCAGCACCACTTAACCGGCCTTATGAGAATTGTTAAATAAACTTGTTTAGGCTAAGAAGAAACGGCCATAACTAGAAATAAGAAAATATATGAAAGAAAAACAATCTCACTAGTAAAGGCAAATATCATAGTAAAGGTAGTGGATCGACCACTTATAAAGTGAGTATGAAAGTTAAAATGCAAAAGTAGTAAAATTAACAATCAGGAAGGAATACAGAAAATACAAAGATGTAAAATATGTCAAGAACATTAAACATCAAGGGAGAGTAAAAATGTATTTTTATTTTTTATATTTTTAATTTTTTTAAAGATTTGTTTATTCTAGAAAGAGCACAAGCAGAAGGAGAGAATCCCAAGCAGACTCCCTGCTGAGCATAGAGCATGATGTGGTACTCAATCCCACAACCCCAAGATCATGACCCAAGCAGAAATCAAGAGTCGGGTGCCCAGACAACTGAGCCACCGAGGCGCCCCAAAACATAGTGTTTTTAGAATGCAGTCAAACTTAACTATCAACTTAAAATAGACTGCTGTATGTATAGGGTATTATATGTGAACCTCATGATAACCAAAAAACTATAGTAGATACACATACACACACACAAAATACTGAGAAAGGAATCTAAACATACCACTTAAGAAAGCTGTCAAATCACAAAGGAAGAGAGCAAGAGATGAAGAAAGGAACAGAAAAGAAAATAACCAGAAAAACAGTTAACAAAATGTCATTAAGTACATACTATCAAAAACTACTTTAAATGTAAATGGACTGAATTCTCCAATCAAAAACATAAGGTTGGTGAATGAATTAAATCAAAAAAATAAGATCCATCTATATGCTTCCTACAAGAGACTCACTTCAAATCTAAAGACACACACAGACTGAAAAGAAAGGGATGGCAGAAGATAGTACATGCAAATGGAAATGATAAGAAAGCTGGGGTAGCAAGACTTATATGAAGCAAAATAGACTTTAGAACAAAGACTGTAACAAAAAGCAAAGAAGAGCATTACATAGTGATAAAAGGATCAACCCAACAAGAGAATATAACATTTGTAAACATTTATGTACCCAACATAGAAGTAACTAAATATGAAATAAATATGAACAGGGAGAAATTGACAGCAATACAATAATAGTAGGAGACTTTAATACTCTGCTTACCTCAGTGGATAGATCATCCAGACAGAAAATCAAAAAGAAAGATTGATCTTAAATGACACATTAGACTAGATGGATTTCATAGAAATCTACAGAATGTTGTATACAAAAACAGTAGAATAACATTCTTTTCAAGTACATACAGAACATTCTCCAGGATAGGTCACCTGTTAGGCCACAAAACAAGTCTCAATAAATTTAAGATTAAAATCCTATCAACCATCTTTTCCAACCATAGTGGTATGAAACTAGAGATCAATTACAAGAAAAAAAAAACTGGAAAAAAAATACACATGAAGCCTAAACAACATGCTACTGAACAACTGAGTTGATGAAAAAAATCAAAGGGGAAATAAAAAAAAATCCTGCAACAAATAAAAATCGAAGCACAATATTCCACAATTTATGGGATGCAGCAAAGGGAAGCTCACGTTGATACAGCCCTACCTCAAGAAACAAGAAAAATCTCATGGGAACAGTCCCACTTTACATCTAAAGGAACTAGAAAAAGAAGAGATGAAGTCCGAAAGTAGTAGAAGAAAGGAAATAATAAAGATCAGAGTTAAAACAAGTGGAATAGAGGCAAAAAAAAAAAAAAAACCAGATCAGTGGTGATAAGAGATGTTTCTTTGAAAAGATAATCGTAATTGACAAAGTTTCAGCCAGACTCATTAAGAAAAAAGGAGAGGGCCTAAATAAATAAAATCAGAAATGAAAGAGAAGTTACAACCGGTATTGCAGAAATACAAAGGATCGTAAGGGACTTCTGTGAATGATTATATACCAACAAATTGGACAACCTAGAAGAAATGGATTCATTCCTAGAAACACAGTTTTCTAAGACTAAATCATGAAGAAAAAATAATTTTTTGGACACATCAAGATTACTAGTGAGATTGAATCAAAACAACTTTTAACAAGCAAAAGTCCAGGACCAGATGGCTTCACTGTTGAATTCTATCAAACTTTCAAAGATTTAACCCCAATCTTTCTCAAACTATTCCAGAAAATTGAAGGGGAGGGAATGCTTCCAAACTCATTTTATGAGGCCAGTTTTACCCTAATGCCAAAACTAGACAGACACACAATAAACGGAAATTACAGACCAATATCCCTGATAAACAAAAATCCTTATCAAGATATTAACAAACCAAATTCAACTACACTAAAAGGACTGTACACCATGATCACATGGGATTTATTCCAGGGATGCAAGGATAGTTCAACATCTGCAAATCAATCAACATGATACACCACATTAAGCATCTTAGTAGATGCAAAAAAAGCATTTGACAAAATTTAACACATTTATGATAAAAACTCTCAACAAGGTATATGTAAAGGGAATGTACCTCAACATAATAAAGGCCATTTGTGACAAACCTACATCTGACATATTCAACATTGCTAAAGCTGAAAGCTTTTCCTCTAAGATCAGGAGCAAGACAAGGATGTCCATTCTCACCACTTTTTTTCAACATAGTTTTGGAAGTTCTAGATAAGCAATTAGTCAAGAAAAAGAAATAAAAGACTTCCAAACTAGAAAGGAAGAAGTAGAATTGCCACTATTTGCAGATGATATCATATACAGAAAACCTTAAAGACTCTACCAAAAATGGTTAGAATTAATAATTGAATTCAGTAAATGCAGGATACAAAATTAACATACAGAAATTGGTTGAGTTTCTATACACTTATAATGAACTAGCTGAAAGAAAAGAGAACAATCCCATTTACAATTGCATAGAAACATAATAAAGTATCCAGTTATAAATTTAGCCAAGGAGCTGAAGACTTATACTCTGAAAACTATAAGACATTGATGAAAAAAAATTGAAGACACAAATAAATGGAAAGATATATTGTGCTCATGGATTAGAAGAATTTATTTTGTTAAAATGCCCATATCGTCCAAAACAATCTACAGATTCAATGCAATCCTTACCAAAATACCAACGGTATTTTCCACAGAACTAGAACAAGTAATTCTAAAATTTGTATAGAGCCACAAAATGCCTTGAATAGCCAAAGCAATCTTGAGAAAGAAGAACAAAGCTTCAGTTATCATGCTTCTGGATTTCAAACTGTTCTACAAAGCTATTGTAGTTAAACAGTATGGTCCTGGCAGAAAAACACATAGATCAATGGAGCAGAATAGAGCACCCAGAAATTACTCACAAATATATTATTAATCTATGACAAAGGCAAGAATATACAATGGGGAAAAGACAGTCTCTTCGATAAATGGTGTTGGGAAAACAAAACAGCTATATGCAAAAAAAAAAAAAAAGACCATTATTTTACAACATATGCAAAAATTAACCCAAAATGGACTAAGTACTTGAATATAAGACCTGAAACTATAAAACTCCTAAAAGAAAACAGAGGCAGGAAGCTCCTTAACATTGATCTTAGTGATGGATGAGACCTTACTTTATTTTACATGACAATATTTCCTGACTTTCCTTACCCCCAGCCCTCATTAAAATATCACCTTCGATTCTTTTTGAGGGTGATGAAAATGTTCTAAAATTGATTACATTGATAGTTGCACAACTCTGTGAATATACTAAAAAATTGAATTTTATACTTCAAATCGGTAAATTTTACCCATTTCAATTATATCTCAATAAAGCTGTTATATTTTTAACATCTAAAAAAGTATCATCTTTGGCCTTTCTGCACATGTGTCCCATGGAAGATTTTTTGACCCTTCCTTCCTGATGTTTCAAGATATATAGGTGACAAGAATTTTTCCCCATGCCTCTAGAGACTTTCTCAGTGAATAAATAAGATAAATATATAAATATTTAAAATAATTTGATTAATAGATGCAGCTATACTTTTTTTTTTTGTAATTTTAAGAAGTTAGATATCGTAGCAAGCACAACTGGAGGTGCTAGAGCTAACCTCTAGTTCTTAATTCCCAAATACCAGAAAAAATAGCAGATATAACTCTGGGAGAGTGTTCTAAACCTATTATATCTCTGGAAGAATATTTTTCAGAGGCCTGTTTCAGAGCTAAACTGCAGAGAATCAAGTGTGAGTACACAATATAAACATACGTATATAGTTATATACATTTTTTTCTGAATGGAAGTAATTTCGGTATTCATTTTCCTGGGGATTTCTGACAGGAGTTATCCTGTGGAGAGTACGTAAGAAGGTAATAGCTCAAGTTTTGCAGTGTGGAAAGGAAGTAATTTCTAGGCCAGTGTTCTGTCTCTTACCATTGTTTTTAGTTCAGGTGCTTGAACCTGTCAAAAATTTCACTGGTTTCTAGAGAAAAGTAGAGAGTTCTCCAAAGCACTGCTTTTCACTGCTGGATGCTATATTATGTAAACCATTTTTTTCTTGAGTTCCTTGTGTAGTCTCTCCATTTTTTTTTAAAGCTTTTATGTTTAGTAAGCGAATATAATACCAGTTATTAAAGGTTAAGGGGAATAATTGAAGGAGTCTCTTTGTTCATGTTTAGTTACAAAGAATATTTATATTTGATATTTTTATCTTGATATTTATATTTTTGTCTTCATCTGTTTCCTCTCAAAGCATTTGAGTATAAGAAGGAAAAAAACTGGTAAGCTTAAACACACACACACACACACACAACCCAGCTGGCTGTTTTGGAAGTGTTCACAGTTATGTAATCAGCCCAATATGTGTAAAACATCCATCAACCTTAGAGCAAAAAAGTAAGTAATAATCTTAGCAGAGAATTATCCATTTGTACTCAATTATTACTTATTTTTGAAAATGTTCTATAAAAGGGGTAATTGCAGAGAGAATATCTGCAATTACAATCTAGATTTTGATATGAGAAGTAGGCTTACTGATTATAGGTTTTCAGGTAGATATTTAAGTAGTAATTAAATTAATCTTATATTTTCACCTGTTCTGGAATTTGAATAGAAATAATACAAGGCTAAAAATAGAGTTTTGAGAATTAATGGGTTAGCTACAAGATATATAACTGCTACTTCTGAACCTGTTCTCTGACAGACACGGCTTCAACTTCCCATCTCCCTCTATTTCCTCACATTATTCTTGTTCTTCCAAAAGATTGCATTTCCTTTGGAAGATATTTATTCTCCTGGGCACAGAGGTAATATCAATATTGGTTTTTCCTTATGCCCTCTTTTTTTTTTTTTTTTGCATCATATTATCCTATATTCTTGGAAGAGAGGGCATAAACACTCAAGAATGTTGCTGCCTTGGAGCTCCATACCCTCTGGCCAAATACTCTTGACCGCATTCATAGCTGCCCATCTTCTACAGTTTTTTCTCACTCCCTCTAACCTGTCATGATCTTTATTAAGATAGGGTATTTGACCCATCCACCATCCTATCTTAATGTTTTTGTTTTTAGTTAGATAACCTCTACTGTACTCCTATAAACCATCTCTTGTTACTAACAAGAATTAGCATACCTCTGATACAATAAATTCAGAAACTCCACTCACTCTACAAATTCTTATTCTCTTTTCTATTTCACCTATTCCTCTCTTTATAATTCTTTAACATATTTTTCTGGTTATCTGGTTTCTCATGCATTTATTTCTCCATTTTGTCTAAATTCCAGGGTCAGTCATTTTAACTTTTTTCAATAGCTGGCTCAATTTCAAGCTTTCTCTTTTCCCTAGACAGACTTATTTTCAACATGCCACCAACCATAAATCTGCATCAGCCTAAATTGTAGTATCTCCCGTTTCAGTTCTCCAGCTCATGGGTGCTACTGGAGGGAGAAAGTGGGCCCAGATAACCCAGTGGTAGAGTGTTTACATATATCTTTTGTAATTTTCATAACTTCCATGAAAGCTACCATTTTTAATTTAAGAGCAAAAGGAAGGGTAAGTTTACTATGAGCCAGGTGTCAAGTTCTTCAGTGTTTGTAGAAGGTGACCCGGAGTTAAGTGATTAACATGGATAAAGCCCCACTTTACCTAGATGGCCACACCCTTGGAGGAAGAGTATTGCTATGGAGCTAGATGAACACATTCCTGTGGAAGGTACAGAACAGATTTAGGAAGATGCCGACTCTGCTCCCTTTCCTTGATCTGCCGTTTGAGAAGTTTGTGATGGAGATGGCATAACGGAGGAAAAGGCAGTATACATCTGAAAGCAATTCCAGAATTCCTATTGAAAGGGCTATGGGTAGGAGTTGGTGAGAAAGAACCTGGAAAAGTGACACTTAAGCCCGCTTGGTGGCAGCGATTATGGATCTGAGGCTGAGAAGTATGGAGTTATGAAATGGACTTTGTTCAGGCTCGTTGTGGTGTGATTTGAAACTTTTTTTGTTGTTTGTTAGTGTTATCACTGGCTATTTGAGCCACTCCTGCTAGACCACCCATAAACTGAGCTACTAACTGTTCTCCAAGTCCCGCTCATGCCTGCCTCTGCTCATATATGCAGTTTTCCAAATGTCTCTCCCACTCCATCTCAACGTCTGTAATCAACCTCCTGTCAAACCATGCCAACCCTCACCTCCTCTGGGATGTTTTCTTCATACTTCTACCCAGATATATATTCTGTTTTATGTGGCCTGACTTTTGAGATGCTTTGTGTGTATATATTGCAGGACTGCATATTTTAGTTCATTTCCTGTACTACCGAGCATGGGTCCATTCCCTTTGAGTGTGTAAAATACCTTGTTGAATATGGCAGTCAAAAGGGACTCCCAATTGTAGAAGGGGCCCTCCAGGTTCCTGGAGTTTTAATCCATGTGTTAAAATATTCCTGATTCATTTCTCCATGCAGCAGGGCCAACTTTGTTAACAAGAATTATTTTTATACTTAGAAAAACTCTTAATTGAACTTAAGATATATATTCATCTGAAAAGCTAGATTTATTTTGTTAATGTCATTGCTTCATTTCAGTCTCTTTATCTTCAGCGGCCTGTTTTATATCTGTCTGGTGAAAAAAATCCCCCCCCCATTTTGGGGGGGTGGGGATTTTGTCTAGCTATTTATTAATTTATTAATCAAGGAAAACTTTGATTAATTCAGCTTCCTATTTTCTTCCTGGAGAATAAGCCACAGATTTTTTTTTTTTCCTTTCTTGGGCTCAAACACCACTGAAAACCCCCAGCAAGTAGAAAGCATAGTTAAAGGATGACTGGAATACCTGTACAAGGTTTATTTTTTCTACCATAGCAACTATCAGTTACATTGTCTCTCACTTTTGGAGCTCCTAGCTCACATGAAAAATGTTTGTTGTAACTGGTGTAACTTTTGATATTAACCCCTGTTGGAAGTTGTTGCTCTGTCCCTGGTTAATCATGAAGAGCTTTGCCTTTAAAAACAGCAGAACAAAAACCAAAAACAAAACCCCAACTCTTTAAATCTTTAAATCTTCGACTACTTCAATTCATCATGGGATTCTCTAGAAGTATTCTCATGAATATTTGACTACTTTTCCTTAGATATCAATTTAGTCTTTATATTCATTATTTTAAAAATCACTTATTGACTCCTAGTACCAATGGAATAAAAAAAAAGAAAATGACAAATTTTTTGCCTTAAATAATCCATAATGTAGGTTGGGAAATAGATAATGTGTACTATGTATCTTTTTCTAAGTGTTCAGTGAACACAAGACAGGGGAGTAGGGTGTTCAGTGGGAGGAAGGGGGAGAAAATGGGGGAGGAATTAACATTAGAACTGGCCTTTTTTGGAGAAACAGTGTTTTGGACAGCAGATATGCACATACCACTAAGGGTTTCATGAAGGAGCTGTGCAAAATATGTGTACTGGGAACTGTGTATATGCTTTAGCAATGCGTAAGGAACTTGTGGGACTGAAGAAATATCTGCGAATTCTTTAAAGAAAGGAACTAAAATTTAATTAGAGATTCAAAATACAGACACAAAAATAGATCAGTAAGACAATCTAGGATTATCTGCATAGTGTTTGAGTAGCTTCCATGTGCTGTGCCTATGGTAATAGCACTCCCTTCTTCAAAGATCTTATTTGAGAATATAAAACATGCAAAATGAAAACTTAACATTTTAGTGTATAAAATTAATATGAATGAAGTTAAGACTTATGTGCTGTGAATGCTGTGAAATGAGAGAGATCACCAGGAGCTGAGGAGAGAAAGAAAGCCTGAGAAGGTTATGGTGGCCCACTTGGTCCTGCGGCTTCTCTTGCCCGGATCCTGGTCTTGCTGCTGCCACCCCCTGCTCAAGGCTGCTTCAGCACCTGTGGAGTGTGTGACAACATCCACTCCCATGATTAGTGTTTGATGGTTTTTTTTCCCCTTAGATTCTATGAGAGTGTGTGTGTACAAGCTGGGGCTGGGGGGGGGGGTCGTGGGAGGTGGGAAGGGAGGAGCAGAGGGAGAGGGAGAAGTAGACTCCCCACTGAGCAGGGAGACTGATACGGGGCTCCATCCCGGGACCCTGGGATCATGACCTGAGCCAAAGACAGACGCTTAACCTACTGAGCCACCTAGGCGCCCCTGGTGTTTGATGGTTTTAACTTCGTGTCTCTTGCATTAAAATGTCTGATCTAAATCTTGGGTGTGTTTGGAATGTCTGGGATGGAAGAAGAGATTTTAGTGTCTGGATTTTAGTATCTGGATCTGGTCTGGCAGCCAGAACACGTGTTCCTGACACTGCTGAGGGCCACAGCCTACAACCCAAGAGGAATTTGTCCTGCCTCTCTGAAAGACCTGTGGGATTTTGTCACTTGTTGGATTATTGCTGTGGAAGCCCCCAGACACCTAGTTGTCACAATCATATACTGAAGGCTTAATCTTCCCTTTGCATAATGTAAGACGAAAATCTTGAAAAGCTGGACCATCTACTGAACTATTGATAACATTTTAAACATAATACTGAGAATTAAATGCTACAATCACACTAGTCATTAAGATTATTCATACTTTTGGGGTGACTGGGTGGCTCAGTCTGTTAAGCGTCTGCCTTTTGCTCAAGTCATGATTCCCCCTGCTCATGTTCTCTCTTTCTCTCTCTCTCTCTCAAATAAAATCTTTAAAAAAAAAGATTATTCATACTTTTGTTTAGTTTAAAAAATTATATACACTGATAATGTCATCGATTATTTAGGAAATCATTTTTACATTTTTTTTTCTAAAAAGCAGCAGTGAGATTTGAATACCTTCTTATGCTTTTGATGTCTGTTGAAAATAAGTCAATTTTGGTTTTTCCCTGTGCATGTAGTTCCCTCATGCTTTTTAAAAAAAAAAGTTTATTTTTTTTTAAAGATTTTATTTATTTATTTGACAGAGATAGAGACAGGCAGCGAGAGAGGGAACACAAGCAGGGGGGAGTGGGAGAGGAAGAAGCAGGCTCATAGCAGAAGAGCCTGATGTGGGGCGATCCCATAACGCCGGGATCACGCCCTGAGCAGAAGGCAGACGCTTAACCGCTGTGCCACCCAGGCGCCCCTAAAAAAAAATGTTTTGAGTCCAGAGTGCCTGTAGATAAGTCATTTCACAGTTCAGTCCCTTAAAATAAAATCGGGCTGGAAATTTTAATTTGGAGCACATTTGGAATTAAATTAGACTTTAATAGATAGAATATAGGTTCTGGATTCAAATACTCCCTCCTAGGTACCTTATTGACTGACTCTACATAGTTCCTATCCTTAGGTATCTCACACATGAGCAGAATGCCTGTTTGGATTATTGTGAGAAAGGATGAAAGAATGCTTGAAAAGCACTTTACAAAAAGCCTGGTCTGCAGTAAGTGCACAGTGTGTGGGATCGTGATGATGCCAAAGCATTCTTTTATCTAAAAATTAAAATATTAGGGGCTCCTGGGTGGCTCAGTAGGTTAAGTGTCCAACTCTTGATTTCAGCTCAGGTCATGATCTCAGGATTATGAGATCAAGTCCGTGTTGTGCTCATGCGTTGGGTGTGGAGTCTGCTTTAGATTCTCTCCCTCCCCACCCCCTGCAATGTTGGCTCAATACTGTTACACTTTGTTAATAGCAATTTTATTTTTAGTGATCTTTTACAGAACTGTTCCAGCCTTATCCATTAATATCCATGTATTTTTGGGGGGACATAAGCCATTATTGTGCTTTTTTTTTTTTTTTGTCCTATGGATATAGGGCACCTAAAAAATAAAAGCCTTTCTGATTAAAAAAAAAAAAGTCTAATAAATCACTGCAAAGAAGGTAAATGTCTGGTTTTCTCTATGTGGTATTCATTATGATCTTCATGTAAGGTGCTGAATCTTATTTTTGTGCTTTTGATTTTAAAGTAGTGAAAATTACTTTCGCAATTAAAATGCAACATTATGAAATTCAGAATATTACAGAAGGAAACAGATTGCTCACTGCTGGTAAAATTCTGGAGGGGGCATGTGTCTATTTAAAATTCTCCCAAGACAAGGAAACGCCCAGGGGAAAATATGCACATCACAGGCAAGGTATTCTTAAAGGGTGTCTGTTCTGGAGTTTGACTAAGTGGAAGAGCAAATTATTGACTGAGAATTATATTTACCTCTTGCCCAGAGACCTCACAAGGCGACAACATGTCTTCATGAAAACATAGCATCCCCACTGTGTCTGTTGCTTACTCTGCCTTTTGGATCTCCACTTAGCCCGTCAGAGACACTGGCAGTGCCGCCCAGAGCAAACATCATTTGGTTTCTAAATAAGGCACAAAGGGGAAAATACACAAAAGTAGAGTGGCTGCTGAATGAATAGGAGGACTGCAGCTTCTGTTCATACAGTGCAGTGATAATAATATCTGTGTCTTTGTAGAGCTTATAACCCCATATCCTGGGAGCCAAGGAAAATAATATTTAGCTTTAAAATTAATGCTTAATTATTATTTTCCAAAAAGAAGCCACACTAAAAAAGTTGATCTAGAAAAAGCCCTCATGAAAAGTCTCAAAATTTTTCCATGTGATTCACCCAGAGACCTTTAAAAAAAAAAAAAAACTATGCGTCTGTGTTTGTGTTTGTATCTTTAAGTGTAAATTGACTAATAAATTATAGATTTAAAATTTTTAAACTGATATACTTTTTAAGGGATTGAGTAGAATTAATTTCACTGTCAAAAATGTTTATTGCAAAGGCCTGCTTACGTTCTCTTTTGGGGCATTAGAACGCTCAATAAATATTCGTGATTTTTATGCTGTAGACACTGCGCTGAGAACTTTCTTTATATTAGCATATTAAGCCACTGAGTAGGTATTATTATTACCCCATTTTACAGATGAGGCTCTAAGATAGAGTGAGGTAAGTGACTTGCTCTAGATCACAAGACCAGTAAATGGCTAAGCTAGGGATCAGCCCAGGTAGTCAGTACTGTCTTGCTAGACTGCTTCCACGTTCAAGCAAAAGTAGCACTTTGCTTGAATTGTGGGGTAGTGGGGTGATGTTGCAATTATTTATCTAAACTACAGAAAGAATAAGAATAATTATGTCATATTTCTACCTTTTAAAATATAAGAAGTGCATGAAGCAAACAGTTCTCAATAGGTCAAAGTGCAGCCTAGAGATCCTTCCCACAGATGGGGACCTACTCCATATCTCCTTCTTAACACATCTCTACTCTCCTTTGGATTTTGCATCCATACTAGTGGAGCTCTACTACCTTAGCTCTTCTTTCCTTCTAGGCTGATTTTTTGGAACGGTGGCTGGTGGAGGAATCCTAGTCCATGCGGTCTCTGTTGCAGGAGCTAAAGGGCCTGTTGCTAGGGGAGCTCCCAGGGACCCTCCTGTTCTGACAAGATAGTCCTGCCTGGGCCTGAATGTTATGGGAAGCTGGGAGACATACTGCAGCGGAAAGACTGGCGAGGTATCTCTTCCGAGAAGTTTGATTCTAGGGAGTGGAGGAGGGGTGGGGTGGGAGCAGGGTTTTGTGAGAACAGCCAGAAAAAATAAATAAAAGGAAAATAACAGTGATAAATGCTTTGAGGAGAATTAAAATAGGGTGATGTAATAGCAAATGGTTTGCTGCTTTAGACAAGATCCCTGAAAGTCTTTATGAGAAGTTAACATTTAAACTGAGATCTGAGTGATGAGGAAAGAGGAAAGCACAGGGGAAAAGAATTCCAGGTCTGGGGAAGAGCAAAGGCAAAGCCCCTAAGGTTGGGAGGCTTATGAATAACAGACCTACAAGAAAGTCAGTGTTGCTAGCTCACAGAAGGCTACTGAAAGGGGTGGGGAGACCCAGATAGGGCCAATCTAGTTGGGTTTTATGCACCGATGAAGCTTTTGGGATTTACTCTTAGAACCATAGGAAGCCTTTGGAGGATTTACAACAGAGAATGAATTGATTGAATTTATATTTTAGAAACGATCACTGTTGAAGTGTTTAGAAGAGATTGGATTGCAGCATGAGAGCAGAGGCAGGGAGATTGTACTGGTGGTGTATGTGGGAGGGATGGCATGTTGACCCGAGGTTGTAATGGAGATTGCGTGTATGGATTCAGCATCAATTTTGGGCTACATGTGAGCAGTGACGGAAAGAGAAAAATCAAAGTTAATTCTTAGATTTTTGGCTTTCCTGAGGCTGTTTATCGAGATGGGAAGACTAAAGGAGGAAAAGTGAAGATTGTGTTTTTGGCATTGCCAGATTTGACATGCCTAGTTAGATAGCCAAGAGAAATATAAAGAAAATGGGCTGGGGTGCCTGAGTGGCTCAGTTGGTTAAGCATCTGCCTTTGACTCAGGTTATTTATTTATTTATTTATTTATTTATTTTTTACAAATGATGTAGAAATTTATTTTGCTGTACAAATACTTGATTACAAGGTGGTTTTAAAAAGAATAGATTATGATTTTATTTTATGTTAATCTGCATAGTATTCTCTACATTTAGAGTGATTATTTCTTTGTGGTAGGATCATAGTTATTGTTTACTTCTTTCTATGTAGCTGTATTGGATTTGGGTTTTTTCTTTTTTTTTTAATAATAATTTTTTATTATGTTAGTCAACATACAGTACATCCCTAGTTTTTGATGTAAAGTTCCATGATTCATTACTTGCGTATAACAACCCAGTGCATCGTGCAATACGTGCCCTCCTTAATACCTATCACCAGCCTATCCCAATCCCCCACCCCCCTCCCCTCTGAAGCCCTCAGTTTGTTTCCCAGAGTCCATAGTCTCTCATGGTTCATCCCCCCTTCTGTTTACCTGCCCCCCCTTCTTCCCTTTCTTCTCCTACTGATCTTCCTACTTCATATGTTCCGTAGATGAGTGAAACCATATGATAATTATCTTTCTCTGCTTGACTCACTTCGCTTAGCATTATCTCCTCCAGTCCTGTCCACGTTGCTGCAAATGTTGTGAAATCATTCTTTTTGGTGGCTGAGTCATATTCTATTGTATATATGGACCACAACTTCTTAATCCAGTCATCTGTTGAAGGGCATCCCAGCTCCTTCCACAATTTAGTTATTGTGGACAATGCTGCTATGAACATTGGGGTGCATATGGCCCTTCTCTTCACTACGTCTGTATTTTGGGGTAAATACCCAGTAGTGCAATGGCTGGGTCAATTTTTAACTTTTTAAGGGACCTCCACACTGTTTTCCAAAGTGGCTGTACCAACTTGCATTCTCACCAACAAAGTAGGAGGGATCCCCTTTCTCCACATCCTCTCCAACATTTGTTGTTTCTTGCCTTGTCCATTTTTGCCATTCTAAGTGGCGTAAGGTGGTATTTCAATGTGGTTTTGATTTTAATTTCGCTGATGGCTAATGATGTTGAACATTTCTTCATGTGTCTATTAGCCATTTGTCTGTCTTCATTGGAAAAGTGTCTGTTCATATCTTCTGCCCATTTTTTGATTTGATTATTTGTTTCTTGCGTATTGAGATTGAGAAGTTCTTTGTAGATCTTGGATACCAGTCTTTTATCTGTAGTACCATTTGCAAATATCTTCTCCCATTCCGTGGGTTGCCTCTTAGTTTTTTTGATGTTTCCTTGGCTGTGCGGAAGCTTTTTATCTTGATGAAGTCCCACAAATTCATTTTATCTTTTGTTTCTCTTGCCTTTTGGAGATGTGTCATGAAAAAAGTTGTTTTGGCCGATGCCATATAGGTTGCTGCCTATGTTCTCCTCTAGGATTTTGATGGATTCCTGTCTCATATCGAGGTCTCAGGTTATGATCTCCGGGTCCTGGGATCAAGCCCCAAGTCGGGCTCCCTGCTTAGCAGGGAGCCTGCTTCTCCCTCTCCCTCTGCTCCTCCCCCGCTAATGCTGTCTCTCAAATAAATAAATAAAATCTTAAAAAAAAGAAAGAAAATGGGCAGTAATACCCTAGGTAGGGTGACCATGTGATTGATTATGCAACATGGAACACCTTTGAAAATGAAATAGGGGTGTGGTGGGATTTGGGTTTCACTAAAACTCAACTACTATACTAAAGTAGGGACAACAGGCAAATTGTGGCTCTCTTGGCAAACCAGAAGGTATGATATGTAGGAATCTAATTCCAGGAAAACTTTCAGGATTGGTAATATCAGATGTTTAGAGTAGTACTAAGAAGTCAAGTGAGATAAGAACAGAGACAAGGTCTGTTCTTATCCAGAGCAATATAAGGGTATTTGGTGATAATAAAACTACAGGACAGTATCGCTAAGGTTAGGAGGTGCCAGCCAAATGGGAGTGGACTCATGAGCCGACATGGGTTAAGGAAGTACACATAAAAAGTATAGACATCCTTTTAAAGATGTTTTGTTGTGGAGAGGGTTGTAGGTGAAAAATAGTTAGGTCTCTTTTGGAGACCATTGATTTCCATCAAAACTGGAAGGGAATTCCAGTGGAAGTCTTTAGTTTATTTGAGGCCATAGCTTGCATCGAAACAATACTGCACATGTGGAAAAAGAAAGAATGCTTCTGTGAGTGAAAATAATGGGCCATGTAATTTTGGACCACAGTTTCTGTTGCTATTGTTTGAATAATCTGTATTTGATTTTGAACATCCTTAAAAAATCTGAATTGTTACAAAGATGACCTTTGATTTATAAAAGGACTATAAAATCTAGCTTTTCAGATGCTACACCATTCACTTCAGGGCCATAGTCTTCTGATCTGGGAGGGTTAGAACCATGTAACTCAAGTATCAGCTTCCATTGGCTGGATTGGGGTTTTATGATGGGAAGTGGTCTTTGCCTTGAACAAATAGAAGTCTTAGGGCTTCTGCAGGAAATATGCTTTTTTCCTTTTCCTTTCCACAAAATCAAATATCTGAGCTTTTCTCTGAATTTTATTTTTTTATATACCCAGCTTTCTTCAAATTATCATCCTGCAAATAATTTTAAGATTGTTCTTAAATATCCTTAGGTGTGTTTCTGAGCACTAGCATCTAACGATTAATTAAATTATCTAATGAGATGTTGCTTAAAAATTTAAAAGAATCATATATGTTGAGAATCTGCAAGAATAGTTTTATAAAAACATTGAATTCTCTAGTTTTTATACTGCTAAAGAAGGAGCAAGTTTTTAAAACTACAATATAAAACACATTTCCTTCAGGAAAAGGACCTGTGAAAATGTTACATGATCATTCCCGGAATGATTTTGAAAGACCAGTAAATTCCTTCTTTTACATATTTGCCAGAGGTAAGGAGTGCCTGGCACTGACACACATGATAAACAGTAGAGTCAGTAACAGAACAGGACAGTTGGTTTAGCATTCTCTAAGAGTGAATGGCCAAACGGTACCATTTCATGGAGATTTTATTAAAGAATTGTAAGTACCTATGATTTGTAAACTTATAATTACTTAAAATTCCTCAGCCTCTACTTTTAAAAATGGTCTAATGTTTTTCTTTGAGCTATTATTACTTTTAAACATTTTAATTTATCTGAGGACTCTGTCAGTCAGAATTTTTATAGAAAAAACTGAAGAACTTAATGGTTTTGGTAACTGACATTTTAATTTATATCATTTGTTTTCCTTGCATTAGATGTATATGCAATGATGTAATTTATGCTTTTTGGAAAAGAAAAATTTAAATATAATAATCCATTAAACTCTCTGTGTATATATAATTACTGTTGTTTATTATGTTTTTATTTGATATACTTTCAGGCTTTAAAGCCACGGTGACATTCCTTTCAAATTATCATGAACATTTTAATAAATAATATGATAATTATACTTACCCAGAGCTTTCAATTTTACCAAGTGCTAATCACTATCTCTTATAATACAAGAACCCTATAAAGCATCTTTGAATATTTTCTTCATTCACTGTCAATAAATAAATAGAGATTCAGTGGTATTATGTTACTTAACAAGAAATTCAAGCTGTAATTCACATTTTGAACCCCAGGTTGGTGTTTTTTTCAATACCATACTGGCATGGGTTCTTTCTGTATTAACACCTCTTTAGTGAGTAAAAATAGCATTCAAATTTGCCTAAATTAAACAAACACAAAGAACCTATCCTTAATACATTACTCTTAGAGCAGACCCTGAGTGTAATATTAACTCTATCAGCATGATCCATGAATAAGAAGGTTGTGAGTGGAAATTACGACTTGGCTGGTACTTGATTGTATGATTTTGCTTACTTAAGCTAACTAAAGAGCACAACCTGACTCATCACTTTGCTTATAATACTGTATTTCCTTTGTAAAAATGTGTGTGCTAAAATTTCATTCTTTTTTTAGAGACTACACTAACCTCATCCTTTAAATAGATGCCTGGTGTTACGTAATCTTAGATGAAATGTGAAAACAAGTCTTTTTGTGTATGCTAAAATTTTGGGGTGGAATGTCTGTGGATAATCAAAATGTTCCCTTTAATTGAAACTCCAGATGATTCCCACTGGAAGTCTGGGGACTTAAAAGAAGCAATAAGGTAAAGAAAGTGAACTAATGTTGTCTTGTGGTACAGAGTATTTTTTCCCAGCATTATTAAGATATAATTGGCATATAACATTGTAGAAGTTTAAGGTGTATAGTGTGAGTTGATACAGTTATATATTGTGAAATGATTACCATCAGAACTTCAACTAAGTTCACATCACATAATCACTTTTTTAAAAAATTAATTTATTCATTTGAGAGAGAGAGAGAGATTGACAGAATAATGGAGCAGAGGGAGAGCGAGAGAGAATCTTAAGCAAATTCCACACTGAGCTCGGGGCCTGATGCTGGGCTTGATCCCGTGACCCTGAGATCACAACCTGAGCTGAAACCAAGAGTTGGATGCTCAACTGCCTATGCCACCCAGGCACCACCACCCCCCCCTTTTTTATGGCTAAGATCTCCCTTAACACCTTTCAAATACAGAATACAGTATTATTAACTGTAATCACCCTGCTATACATTACAGTCCCAGAACTGACTCATCTTGTAATTGCAAGTTTGTGCCCTTTGTCTAGCATCTCCCCATTTCCCCCCCGCCCTTAGCCCCAGAAACCCCCATTCTAGTCTGTTTCTGAGTTCAGCACTTTTAGATTCTACATATAGTGATAGGATACATTTGTCTTTCTCTGTCTCACTTATTTCACTTAGGATAATACCCTGAAGGTTCAGCCATACTGCCATAAATGGCAGGATTTCTTTCTCATTTTCATGGGTGAGTAATATTTCATTGCTTTTATATGCCACATTTGCTTTATTCATTCATCCATTAATGGGCACTTAACTTGTTTCCATCCCCTGGCTTTTATGAAATAGTGCTGTAATGAACATGGGAGTGAAGATATCTCTTTGATATCCCCTTTTCATTTCATTTGGTAATGTACCCAGACGTGGGATTGCTGGATCACACGGTAGTTCTATTTTTCATTTTTTGAGGTAGCTCTATGCTATTTTCCATAGTGGCTATACCAGTTTACCTTCCCACTAACAGTGTGCGAAGGTATTTCTTATAGCTGTTCAGCATTTAAAGAGGTCTTCTTAAAAGTGATAAAATTACAAAACCTTAGAGAATGGAGAAGTAACAGTTGTACCTAGGAAAGATTCTAAGTGTTGAAATTATAACTGAACTTGCTGTTATAAAACATATCTAAAACCTGAAAAATAATTGGTTCATAGGGATCAAAGTGGTTACTTTTTTAAACAGGGGCTATGGTTCTGAATACCTTGTAGAAATCTGACTTGCATAATTCAAATTTAGTTTTCCTATAGAAATAAATACATGAGATTTATGTTTTTCAATTTTAATCACAAAGAAACCTTATCACATTTAAGACTAACACATATAAAAATAACAGAAAATGCAGTCTCACCATATTTTATTTTAAAGATCAAAATGATGTATCAAGTTATTACCTGTCTGGTTAATTGCTGCTAAGCACACACACTGAGGATTATAAACTAAACAAATCCATTTATCCATGTAGGCCATGAGGTCAGATAGCTGAGGCTATAAATAGCAAGACTTAATGATGTCATTATTAAGAAAGAGGAGAATGTACCTTTGTCGTGTCTTATTTACTCCCACTAAGCGTATGTTCTTTAGAAAGCAAATCACTGAACCAGATGGAGTAAGGAAAAAAACTAAGGTGAGTAGCAGAATTATTTAACACAAACTCATTATACATTCAACATTAAGAGTATAATTATATTGCATTTTCATGTTTGAAATGATTATGCATCAGTCTTTAGGATTAAATTTGGGTGTTTTCTACACAATCTTGGAATTATGTAGTCATGACTTTAAATGGAATATTTAGATGACTTCCTAGCGCCGTTTAACTTTGTCAAAGGAAAGAGGGTGTTTATTCACACAAAGAAAAAATGCAATGGTTAGTCCAAAACCTGTATATATGGAGATACACAACTAGAAACTCACTCTTTCTAAACCCCAACTGTTTCCAGCCTTCCCACAATGGTGTGCTTAGTACTGACTCCCCCTCCCCCCTTTCTTTTAAAACTTTAGCCTATTGTCAATTATGTCATAGAACTCTCAAGTCATTTGGATAGTCCTTTCGTGATTCCATTTGTTAGGGTAACTTGTTTGTTAAAAGTTTTGAGTTTTTGTAAAAATGTAGCTAAGTTCTGTGTTTTTTCCCCCAAAGAGAAATGCCAGAAAACAATGTAAAACTATTGTTTAAATAAATAAAAAAAATTTGAAGATTAATTGATGAGTGATTACCTTTGGCTGTTTTGTTTTAATTACCCTTGTAGAATCACAGAATCAAGAGATAGCGATTTTCGTAGTTGGAAAAAAGGTTGGTGAAAGTTAGCTATCATTTCTTGAAGTGCAAACATAAGATATCCCCTCAACTTCATGAAAATAAACCACAGTCCATCAAAAAGAAATTCATTTTGCTTTTATGATAAAATATAACTAACATTCTCTATATTTTCTAATTTTTATTTTTTACTTTTGAACTTTTCCTTAAGAAAAGTATTGGAAAGAGATTAAGACACTAGGGTAAGAGTAAAATGTGAATGATGCTTATGAAATTTTGGGGATAAAAAGTAGCATATAATCTTTTTGTGAGAGCATTGCAATATATCTGATTGGTTTTTATTTTAGGATCAAAAAGTGAATGTCAGTTATTATTTTAGCTCCTTTATCTTGGCATTCATAATACAGGACACACCTATTATACCAGAATTCTTGTGCTAAAGTTGTTTTAATGGCTTTGATATTCTGAGAGCTATTTTTGAACAAAATCTTTGCTAAGACTTTGTGCTGTATTGACCACCAGTACTTGGCATGTTATATATGCCTTTGTTTCTAGATCCGCCTATTTCCTCAGGGAAAGTTTGTATAAATGAATGACACTACTGTATGTTTCTTTGTCATTTCCTTCTGTTGTTTCTTGGGAGGAAGAATTGCAATAGATTTTACAGTATTTCTACCCTAAATTAGCTACCTTTCTGTGAAGCTGAAATATATGGTGGTTAGGAGGGCTGGCAATAGTATTTTAGGTTGCTTAAACCAGGCAGATGACACATAATTTACTTTTTAGAATGTGGGTGATTTTCTTTGCTTGAAAAGACTAACTGTAGTTTTATAGATTGTGAAAGCGTTGTTCCAATGAATCGGTCTTTAGCATACACGTCTCATGGTTTTCTTCTGGTGAGCCAGGGCTGCTTTTAGATATTGTTCCAGAGAAAATAATAATAAATTCTATTTATTGAGTAGGTTCATGCAGTTTTTTTTTCTGTCATTCCAAATAGAATTTTAAGACTTCAGATTGTTGTTTCATCAGTCCCAGACACACATAATAGGAGACTCAGTAGCGGAATGGCAGGGGGAAAGGAAATGGGTGTGGAAATCAACTACCCTGGGTTTAAAACCTAGATCTGCCGTTTACTAACTGTGACCCCTCGAGGACAAGATAATTCTTTCAGGAATTCATTCCTTATGCTGTAACATACAGAAAATAGCAGCTCTGCAAGGTGGTTGTAAGAATTAACTATAATGTATACATAGTTTCCCACCTATTGTAGCTTAATGAGTTGCACTATTGATGTTATGGGTGCTTCACCAGTGGTCTTGATTGATTAAAATGAAGACACCTAAAGAGAAAGGGAGAACACAGTAACATTTGGGGCTTTTCATGGTATAATTGAGTAAAATAATAAGCTGTTAATTTTTTGAGTGCAGGAAATGCTGTTTTTTCCTACCTGAAGCTAGTGATGGTGACTTAATAAATGCTATTGTAGTGTGTGTGGGAAAGCCCATGTTGCTTTATCTCCTGATTCACAGTTCTTTCCTAAGTATCATTACCTTTGTTTTTTTGTTTTTTTTGTTTTAGGATTTTATTTATTTATTTCAGACAGAAAGCGAGAGAGCGCAGCGTGCATAAGTGGTAGGGAGGGGCCAGGGTAGCAGCAGGCTCCCCACTGAGCAGGGAGGCCAACTTGACAGGGGGCACGATCCCAGGACCCTGGGATCATGACCTGAGCCAAAGGCAGATGCTTCGAATGAGCCACCCAGGCACCCCCTAAGTATCATTACCTTTAACTTCGTGCTTTATCAAGTCAGCTCATTTTAATTCATCTATAATTTGACCTTTTTCACACACAGGAATATAAACTATATGGCTGATATTGGGGAGAATATATATAAAATAATTTCTTTGGGGGAGTTGTCAAACTAACAATGTGAGAAAATGTTAGTAAAAGTTAAAAGACTCTTTGTGATGGGTGGGAAGAGGAAGAGAAATTTTTTAAAGGGATATAGACGTTAGGAATCCTAATGGTTGGTTGGTTGTCTGTGTTGCTTAAAGACAGATTTTTATATGATTGAGAATAATTTATTCCTTGCGCAAGTTCTCCTTGTTTTCTGAGAATCAGGGTCAGATGGTGAAACTTTCATTTCATACCAAATATATCAACTGTCCTTTTTCAGCATGTTATTAAGAAATAAGGATTTTTTTTTTGATTGGGAAAACATTTGAGCACCTGACTTGGGGTGTGTATATCTGAAGAGACATAATTCATTCATTGAACAATATTTTATTTAGCATCTTCTTTGTGCCAAAAAAATATTCTAGATCCTTCAGGATATAGCACTAAACTAGAGCATTAAAGTACCTGGACTCAGCAAGCTTCCAGTCATTCATCAGATTTCACTAATCTGAACTAATCACTAGTCAGAATGGTGAACATTTACAGTAAGCTATTTGAACATTGTTGCTGTGTGAAAAGTATATAATATGTAAATAGGGATTTCTTTGCTTAATGTGCCATTTTGCGCTTGCAAAAGAAACACCAAAAAATAAAGAGATAGGAAGGCAAGCTCTTTCCTAGAGACCTTTTCTTTGTCAGTAAATATTACTTGGTTTTCAGTTTCATTGTGATTTTTCAGTTCTTTTGGCACATGCAAGATTTTATTTCTAGTTTTTTTACTTTTTATTAAATTATTTATTTTATAACTTAAAATAGTTATGAAAGCATTCAATTAATAAAAATAGGATAGTTCCAGATTATTCCTTCCCCAGATAAAAGGGGTTATTTCTGCAGAAGGATAAAAATTATGGTTTCTGGGGAGTTACACTTTATGTATTTATATCTTAATACTGCTTGGATTATTATCCTATTGAGAGAATTATTAGTATAATTTCTGACCTGTGATCTGATCCACAGTGTTCTCATGTTTCACTACATTTCTTACAAGATGAAGAGGTAGCTGATATGTTTTTTGCTTAGCCTGCAAGTGTTTGGATGAACTATAAAAATGAGTTTGGGGCCACGATTTCTTAAAGATTTCTCAGTGTATGGATCACAGTTCTTCAGCAGTCCTATATCTAGTAATATTGTAGAAGCTCTTAAACTTCAGTGAACTCGGTCAAATAAGACTTCCACCTCCTTGGTAAAACATGCTGAAACAGCTGTGCTTGGCACAATGAACCCCTAGAACCAGTAGGCTACTTTCTAGATTTCCTGCTGGTACCTATTATTATATTTTATCAAAAATGTACTGTGTTATACGCAACTAATGAAGCATCAAACTTTACATCAGAATCAGGGGATGTACTGTATGGTGATTAACATAATATAATAAAATAAAATTAATTATTAAAAAAAATGTACTGTTGAATTGTATGTGTATGAGACTATGAAAAGAATAAAATAAAAATCAAGGAATTTGCACTCAAATTGCTTGTAGGTGTCTTGAAATCCTTAGCTCACTTAAAACTGGAAGTGGAAGGCAAGCCATTGTGTGCTACTTATGCAAGACTGAGAGGGTGAAAGTCAGTCAGCGTGTACATCTGCAAAGATAAACTTTCACTCTACATCAGAGATCAATGAATGAATTTACATCTGTGTATTTTAAGTCAAAATAAAATGCTTAAGGTTTACTTGAAATTTTTATTTCACATTTTAAGTGATGTTTTAAATGAAATTCTGATTAAAGGGTTTTTCTTATATTTGTGTTCCTTCTTGGTTATTTCCCAAAATCATTATTCCCAAAGTGTTTTCTTTGTCAATACCTATTATATATATTGTATAATGTACATAAATAGTGCCAATACCTGTTATATAAAAGCTTTAGAGAAATATTTCCCCAAATGAATTTATTAAATATGTAAGAAAAATATAAAAACGTTTCTACAGTTCTGTCTCTGAGTTTAAAAGTACAATTTTGAACTACACATTAATGTATAAACAACACTAATGGGGGGAAATCCCATTTTTTTCTGGGTTTAGGTAGTGAAATTAGTACATAAATGCAGTTATATTGTGTTTTCATTAAACCAGCTACCCCTTTTTTTGTTAGATGTGTTAGTCTATTCATTGATTGCTGCTTTATATCTTGCCTTAAAACAAATTAGTTTAATTATATTCATTATGTATATATTGCACATTTAAATTTATACTAACCCATTGATCTGTAGTTGAAAGAAGAATGGCTTACTGGAAAAGGAGTTCTTGAACTATTTGATTCATAATCAGAATGTTTCTTGATAAATTGTGTCTGGGGCTGTGTTTTGTATAGTCTGTGTGGCTAATAATTCTTGAATATCTGTTAGTTTTTCATGAATATTTTGTACTTTTAAATGCCAGTGATGTCAAATAACTGGAGAATCATGGCTTTGAATTATTTCTGTGTGTGTGGAGGGATCTGGGAGGGATTACACTGAGTATTAGGAACATGCTATATTTTGTTGTGAAGTCTTAACAAGAATGATACACCCAAAAGGGGTATGTGCGAAGACTTGCCTGTGAATGTTTATAGCAGCATTATTTACAGTAGCCAAAAAGTGGAAACAACCCAATTGTCCATCAATTAATGAACGGATAAATAAAATGTATTATAGTCATATAATGGAATAATATGAATAATATTGGGTAATAAAAAGTAATAAAGTACAGTTACATGCTACAACATGGACAAACCTCAAAAGTGTTATGGTCAGTGAAAGAAGCCAGAGAAAGGCCAAAAGAAAAAAAGACAGAGAAAATAATATTTTATGATTCCATTTGTATGAACTATCCAAAAAGGCAAGTATATAGAGACAGAAAGTAGATTAGCGGTAGCCTAGGGCTCCAGAGGGGTTAGGGCTAGGACACAGACATAAAAAGAAAAATGATGATCTTTGCTTATTTAAAGCGCTTACTGAGAATTTTAGAATGGAAGAAACTTCACAAAGTTTCCAGCATAGCTCCTCATTTGCATACAAAAAGGCAGAAGTGACCTTCATTTAGGAGATCAATATTATTTGATCTAGATATATTCTAAATATGCATTTTTGATTAGCCTTAGTAATTTCTTTTTCCCCCCAATTATTTCTAATTGTTTTGTTCATCTGCACCATAGGACATAAGATTTTTGGGGGGTTCTGTGTTAGTAATTCGCAAACACAAAAGGAGAGAGTATTCATTACTCATCACCCAGCTTCAAAAATCACTTTTGATCTCGCTTTAGTTATCTCCTTCTCTGCCTCTGCTTCCTTCCCCTTTTCTCTTTTGAAGAAAATCCCACCCATAGCCGTTTGACTCCTGAGTGTTTTGTTACATGAGTGATAAGGACTCTTGTTTTTAGACGTACCTTCTGTGGTATTATTGTATCTAGCAAAATTAACATGTCATCTAATACTCCATTTTAATTCAAATTTCTCTAGCAGTCAGTTTGTCCATACTGGATTCAATTTCCCACATTCCTGTGGTGATTATGGCACTTACATCTCCCGCTGTATGTCAGTTCTTGCCCTAATCCAATCCCCCCACCCCCACCCCCACCCCGTGTCTGTTGGTAAGAGAAACTGAGCTGTAGGCTATCCACATTCTAGATTTTGTTTATTATTATATTTGCTAGTTATTATATTGAACTATTTGAGCATAAATCAGAAAATGGCTTTATTTTTTTCATTCAAAAGAATTTTTCCACAGAGTTGAGAGCAAATGAGCTAGCATTTAAGAATTTGTAACTCTTTAAGATCAAGATTAGCAGGCTTTCAAAAATGGTGTTCCAACACTTGATTTATTCTGTTTTATTGCTGCATTTCTTTTGGTAAAAATGGAGGGGGAGACATTGGGAAACTGAATCATTGCTCCCTGAAGTAGGGTGAAGCCTAGTAGCTGCTTAGGACAGAGACATCTAATGTAAATGCAAAAGCCATGGGTCTGGGGTTTGAAATGGGCTGCTTTTACCAATCCCTGTGAATGGCCTCTTAGGGGAGAATAATTGAATGATGTCTTAACAGATCGGGTTTTAATTTTTATTATGTTGCATATGAAATAATATCTGGATTGGTCTTTTCATGTTTTTTTTTCCCTAACAAAAGAAGCTTTTAAATCAAATGCCTTGATATTTGTTATATGTGTGTGTGGTTTGCCAACAATAGGGTTTTTTTTTAATATAGAAATACAGGTAAAGGATTTGTGACCCTTGTTTGTTATTGTGGATATGTTTTTCCCTATATCCCTTTGTTTTAATAGCATGTATTTTTTCTTATAACAGCATTTTCTCTTCTGTATTGATATATCAGATTTGTGTTACGAATGATAGTATTTGTGCTTTTAAAATAGATTAAGAATTAATTTTATTTGCATGTCTTTTACTGTGTCTATAAGTGAGAGCCTCTTAGTTCAGCTAAATAGTCTATGAATGAGGGCCTTGTTAAATAGTCTTAGTTCTTGTTAAATAGTCTATGAATGAGGTAGGACTAATTTAATAATTGTCCATTAAATAGAACAGCACATATTGGTGGGGATCATCATTTTTCTAATACCTTTGCCTTTATTTTAGTCCAGTGGTTCTCAAAATGTAATGTGCTGGATTACCAGCATATATCACCTGGACCTTATATTTCAGATTCTGTTTAAATAGGTACAATGTGGGCCCACTCACGCAGGTCCATATTAGAAACAAGTTCCATAGATGATTGTAATGCCTATCAAAAGTTTGAGAATCACTATCTTAGATAATCTATTTTTATTGTAACTTTTTGTTTTTAAATAGTTTGATTTGCTAAAAGTTGTAAAAATAATACAGTTACCCTATGCTTTCTTCTAAGCTTCTCCCAATAATAATATCTTACACAACTATAATACATTATTAAAACCAGGGAAATGACATGGGTGTAATACTATCAAGTCAGGTACAGACCTTATTTGGACTTCATCAGCTTTTATATGCATTCATTATTTTTTTTATCTTGTTTGTTTTGATTTATAATTCTTTGACGTTTTACTACCTAATGTAGATTTGTGTGACATTCCACAATCAGAATACAGAGCTGTTGTGTCACTGCACAGGAACCCCTTTGTATCACCCTTTAATAGTCACACCCTGCCTCCAGCCCAGGCAGTCGGTGATCTGTATTCTATGACCTTAAGTTTGTTGCTTTAGGACTGTTATATAAATAGAACCTTACAGTACATAACCCTGTGAGACTGGCTTTTTTCACTCCGTGTGATGCCCTTGAGATCATCTGAGATGTTGAGTGTATCAAGACTTTGTTGCTTTTTATTGCGGAGTTCATTATGTGGATGTCCACAGTTTGTTTTAATCACTCTCACACTGGAACACATTTGGGTTGTTTATAGCTTGGGGTTGTTACAGAGTCAGCTGCCATAAACATGCATGTGCAGGTTTTTTATGAACATAAGTTTTCATTTCTCTCATGCAAATACCAAGAGTAGATTGCAGGGTCATCTGATGTGTGTGTTTAGCCTCACATTACACTCCCAAACTTTCCCAAAGTGGCTGTACCATTTTGCATTCTACAAGCCACATGTGAGAAATCCAGTTTCTGCACTCTCTTGTCTGCACTTAACGTTGTCAGTAGTTTTCGATTTAGGCGCATTGTGGTATCTCATCATAGTCTTAATTTGCATTTCCCTGATGGAGAATGGTGTTGAGCGTCTTTTCATGTGCCTATTTGCCATTCATATCCTCTTCAGTAGCGTTCAGAGCTTTTGCCCATTTTATGATTGGGTCGTTCTCTTTCTGTTGAGTTTATTTTTTTTATTTTTAAAGATTTTATTTATTTATTTATTTGATAGAAGGAATGCACGCACCTGTGAGGGTACACATGGGAAGCCTGAGGCAGAGGGAGAGGGAGAAGCAGGCTTCCCACCGAACAGGGAGCCTGATGCAGGGATTGATTCCAGGACCCTGGGATCATGACCTGAGCTGAAGGCAGACCCTTAACCGACTGAGCCACCTGGCACCCCCTTTCTGTTGAGTTTAGAGGGCTCTCTCTATTTTCTGGATATAAGTCATTTGGATATATGACTTGCAGATATTTTCCCCTATTCTGTGGCTTATCTTTTCATCCTCCTAACAAGTCTTTGACAGAGCAAAAGTTTAATTTTTAATAAAGTCTGGTTTATCAATCTTTTAAAAATCTTTCATACATTGTGTCTTTGGTGTCATGTCTAAGAACAGTTTGCCTAAGCGTTGGTTCCACACATTTTCTCTTGTATTTTAATGAACACTTTATAAATTTATATTTTACATTTAGATCAGCGTTAGGTCAATTTTTTTTATAAGGTGCTACTCTAGATTTTAGTATTTCTAAAGTTTGAGACACTATTTCCAAGTATTTTTTCTAGCCAGTATATGAAAAAACCTCTAGCTAGGAAAATTCATTCCAAGGACTTTTCTTAATTTCTTTATCAGTATGCAATGAAGGTTTTGTTTGAATGTGGTTTACTCTAACACACCACTCCCCAACAAAGATTTAAAACTTTAACAGAGGCTGACTAAATGCTGTTTAATATTTACCAAAGTACATACCTTGTTTTATTGCGCTTTGCTTTATTGTGTTTCACAAATATTTTTTTTAAACAAATTGAATATTTGTGGCAACCCTGTATTGACCAAGTCGTTGCCATCATTTTTCTAACAGCATTTGCTCATTTTGTGTCTCTGTGTCACATTTTGGTAATTTTTGCATTATTTCAGACTTTTTCATTATTACAGTGATTTGTTATCAGTCATTACAACTCACTGAAAGCTCAGATGATAGTTTAGCATTTTTTAGCAATATAGTAATTTTTTAAATTTAATTTTCTTTAAGCTCAATTAACACATAGTGTTATTAGTTTCAGAGGTAGAGTTCAGTGATTCGTCAGTCTTATATAATACCCAGTGCCCATTACATCATGTGCCCTCCTTAATGCTCGTCACCCAGTTACCCCATCTCCTTCTCCCCCTCCCCTCCAGCAACTCAGTTTGTTTCCTGTGGTTAAGAATCTCTTACGTTTGGGGCACCTGGGTGGCTCAGTCGTTAAATGTCTGCCTTTGGCTCAGGTCATGATCCCAGGGTCCTGGGATCGAGCCCCACATCGGGCTCCCTGCTCAGGGGGAAATCTGCTTCTCCCTCTCACACTCCCCTTGCTTGTGTTCCCTCTCTCACTGTCTCTCTCTGTCAAATAAATAAGTAATATTAAAAAAAAAATCTCTTACGGTTTGTTTTCCTCTCTGATTTCGTCTTATTTTCCCTCCCTCCCTATGCTCCTCTGTTTTGTTTCTTAAATGCCACATATCAGTGAGATCATATAATAATTGTCTTTCTCTGATTGACTTAATTCGCTTAGCATAATACCCTGTAGTTCTATCCACATGACTACAAATGGCAAGATTTCATTTTTTTTTTGATGGTTAAGTAATATTCCATTGTATATGTATATACCACATCTTCTTTATCCATTCATCTGTCGATGGACATCTGGGCCCTTTCCATAGTTTGGCTATTGTGAACATTGTTGCTATAAGTATTGGGGTGCCCCTTCGGATCACTACATCTGTATCTTTGGGGTATGCTGAGGCTAGGACTTTAAATACTATGTTGAACAACAGTGGTGAGGGGGACATCCCGGGCATGTTCCTGACCTTAGGGGAAAGTTCTCAGTTTTTCCCTGTTGAGAACGATATTTGCTGTGGGCTTTTGTCTATGACTTTTTTGATACTGAGTTATGTTCCCTCTATGCCTACACTGTAGAGAGTTTTAATCAAGAAAAGATGCTGTACTTTGTAAAATGCTTTTTCTGCGTCTATTGAGAGGATCATATGGTTCTTGTCCTTTTTTTTATTAATGTAGTGTATCACACTGACTGATTTGTGGATGTTGAACCACCGTTGTAGCCAAGGAATAAATCCCACTTGGTCGTGGTGAATAATGCTTTTAATGTACTGTTGGATCCTACTGGCTAGTATCTTGGTGAGAATTTTTGCATCCATGTTCATCAGGTATATTGGTCTGTAATTCTCCATTTTGGTGGGATCTTTGTCTGGTTTGGGGATCAAGGTAATGCTGGCCTCATAGAAAGAGTTTGGAAGTTTTCCTTCCATTTCTATTTTTTGAAACAGCTTCAGAAGAATAGATGTTAATTCTTCCTTAAATGTTAGGTAGAATTCCCCTGGGAAGCCATCTGATCCTGGACTCTTGTTTGTTGGGAGATTTTTGATTACTGCTTCAATTTCCTTGCTTATTATGGGTCTGTTCAGGTTTCCTGTTTCTTCCTGTTTCAGTTTTGGTAGTTTGTACATCTCTAGAAATGCATTCATTTCTTCCAGGTTGCCTAATTTGTTGGCATATAGTTGCTCATAATATGTTCTCGTAATTGTTTGTATTTCTTCAGTGTTGGTTGTGATCTCTCCTCTTTCATTCATGTTGTTTTTTTTTTTGTTTTGTTTTGTTTTTTAATTTGGGTCCTGTCCGTTTTGTTTTGGTGAAGTCTGGCTAGGGGTTTATTGATCTTATTAATTCTTTCAAAGAACCCGCTTCTAGTCTTGTTGATCTGTTCTATTCTTTTGGTTTCTATTTCATTGATTTCTGCTCTAATCTTTATTAATTCTCTTCTCCTGCTAGGTTTATGCTTTATTTGCTGTTCTTTCTCCACCTCCTGTAGGTGTAAGGTTAGGTTGTGTATTTTAGACTTTTCTTGTTTCTTGAGAAGGGCTTGCAATACTTTTAATTAAGGTGTATACATTGTTTTTTAGACATAATGCTATTTATTGCAAACTTAGTAGACTACCATATACTTTAAATATAACTTTTATATGCACTAGGAAATAAAAAAATTGACTCGCTTTATTACAATATTTGCTTTATTGTGGTAGTCTAGAATCAAACCCGCAATACCTCTGAGTTATGCCTGTATTTGAGAGAAGACTATTGAAATTGCAACTTGAAGGCAACTTTTGCTTTCATTTTATGATTGGTTGATCTATTATTAGTGTGTTTGCTTATCTAACATATACATTCCCACTAAGTAATATACATAAGTGTATATATTTTAATAATTATAATATCCACATCTAGTGTTTTTTAGTTCTTTACCTAGCATGCTTTTGAAAAATGGAAAAATATTCCATCTAAGAACTTTCTTTTAAAGACTTATTTTTTTTATAGTAGTTTCAGATTCACAGCAAAATTGAGCAGAAGATACATAGGGTTTCCATATGTACCTTGTCCCCACACATGCACAGTGTCCTCCATTATCAACATCCACCACCAAAGTGGTCCATGCGTCACAACTGATGAACCTACACTGAGACCTCATAATCACCCCACATCCACAATTTATATTGGGGATCACTCTTGATGTTGTGCATTCTATAGGTTTGGACAAATATATAATGACATGTATTCATCATTATAGTATCATACAGAGTATTTTCACTGCTCCAAACATCCTCGGTGCTTCACCTGTTCATCTCCCCTGACTCCACCCCATAACTCTTGACAACCACTAATCTTTTTATCACCTCCGTAGTTGTGCCAGAATGTCATATAGTTGGAATCGTGCAATGTAGCCTTTTCGGAGTGGTTTCTTGCACTTAGAATATGCATTTAAGTGTCTTCCAGGGTTTTTCACGGCTTGATACTTCATTTCTTTTTAGTGACGAATAATAGTTCAGATGTTCCATATTTTGTCTGTTCACCTGTTGAAGGCCATCTTGGTTGCAACTAAGAACTCTTTAACTTCCTTTTAGGGGTGAAAATTTCTTTATTATTTTATTGTTTCAGAGCATAATAAGATGAAACAATCTGTTGATATATTTTTGCCTTAAATGTAATGAGTAACTCTTTCTTTAAATTTTTGTAAGTATTTAACATCTTTTGAGAAAGTGGAAATACATGGGTTTTTTTATACTTTATTTTTATGTGGAAAGAAAAAGGAGGACCAAGAAGTGTTGCATAGTTCTCTGTCTCCATGTTTTTGTTAATCATTTTTGAATTTTTAGATTGCAGTGTCAATCACATTTTTACTACCTTTTCAGACTAATTTTCATAAGTTTCATAGACTGTCCCATATATGTTGCCTGCAAGGCAACAATTACAAAGTTCAAAGGAAGCTTTCATTAGATGATGCTGAGCCCAGTTGCTCCTGACACTTATTACTTACTAGGCAGAGGGCTATCTATGCACAGAATAAATGGAGCAGCAAGTGAGCACTGGGGCATGGTTTTAGAGTTTCAGTTTGTTTTTGAGGGAAATTATTTGCTAAATAAATTTAGTTCCTAGAGCTAGATAAGGCATTTAGTTGTGTTTTTGTTGTTGTTGTTTTTTTGTTTTTGTTTTTGTTTTTTTTAGTAAGGTCCTTTTAGGTTATCTTTGAAATTGTTTGGTTGGACATATTTCATTTTTAAGTTACTGTTATCTGAGGACCTCCTGGTATTTCTTTAATCTACCCGGTTTCTTTCTATAGCACTGAGCACACAGTGGGTGCCCAATAAATGTTGTTGACTGTCTTGTGACTCATTGTTTATATTGCTTTCAGGCCTGTTTTTCAAGTTTGCTCCTTTGTTTTGATGAATTTTTTATCTCCTCCTTTGATATGCGCATTTCTACCAGAGGCTTTCCTTATCCTATCCTTGTTGATGTTTGACTTTCTTAACTCTGCATAAAATAAACGTTCCCATAAGATACTTAGAAAAGCCCAGAGACAAACTGAAATTGCAGCAACAATTATAGAACAGATGAAAAATTAAATATTTAATTTTTTAATGTATACATTTTTCTAATTGAGGTCTCTGTGTGGTAGTTACTTGAGTGTGTAGATATGAATAAGAATGCATTCACTTCACATAGACCAATGGAACAGAATAGAGAACCCAGAAATGGACCCTCGGCTCTTTGGGCAACTAATCTTTGATAAAGCAGGAAAAAACATCCGGTGGAAAAAAGACAGTCTCTTCAATAAATGGTGCTGGGAAAATTGGACAGCTACATGCAAAAGAATGAAACTTGACCACTCTCTCACACCATACACAAAAATAAACTCCAAATGGATGAAAGACCTCAATGTGAGACAGGAATCCATCAAAATTCTAGAGGAGAACATAGGCAACAACTTCTATGACATCGGCCAGAGCAACCTTTTTCACGACACATCGCCAAAGGCAAGAGAAATAAAAGATAAAATGAACTTATGGGACTTTATCAGGATAAAGAGCTTCTGCACAGCCAAGGAAACAGTCAAAAAAACTAAGAGGCAGCCCACGGAATGGGAGAAGATATTTGCAAATGATGCTACAGATGAAAGACTGGTATCCAAGATGTACAAAGAATTTCTCAAACTCAATACACGAGAAACAAATAAAAAATGGGCAGAAGATATGAACAGACATCCTTCCAATGATNTATCAGGATAAAGAGCTTCTGCACAGCCAAGGAAACAGTCAAAAAAACTAAGAGACAGCCCACGGAATGGGAGAATATATTTGCAAAGGACACCACAGATAAAGGACTGGTATCCAAGATCTACAAAGAACTTCTCAAACTCAATACACGAGAAACAAATAAACAAATCATAAAATGGGCAGAAGATATGAACAGACACTTTTCCAATGAAGACATACAAATGGCTAACAGACACATGAAAAAATGTTCAAGATCATTAGCCATCAGGGAAATTCAAATCAAAACTACATTGAGATACCACCTTACGCCAGTCAGAATGGCAAAAATGGAAAGGCAAGAAACAACAAATGTTGGAGAGGATGTTGAGAAAGGGGAACCCTCTTACACNTATCCAAGATCTACAAAGAACTTCTCAAACTCAATACACGAGAAACAAATAAACAAATCATAAAATGGGCAGAAGATATGAACAGACACTTTTCCAATGAAGACATACAAATGGCTAACAGACACATGAAAAAATGTTCAAAATCATTAGCCATCAGGGAAATTCAAATCAAAACCACACTGAGATACCACCTTACGCCAGTTAGAATGGCAAAGATAGACAAGGCAAGAAACAACAATTGTTGGAGAGGATGTGGAGAAAGGGGATCCCTCCTACATTGTTGGTGGGAATGCAAGTTGGTGCAACCACTCTGGAAAACAGTGTGGAGGTCCCTTAAAAAGTTAAAAATTGAGCTACCTTATGACTNACTCTGGAAAACAGTGTGGAGGTCCCTTAAAAAGTTAAAAATTGAACTACCCTATGACCCAGCCATTGCACTACTGGGTGTTTACCCCAAAGATACAGACGTAGTAAAGAGAAGGGCCATATGCACCCCAATGTTCATAGCTGCATTGTCCACAATAGCCAAATCATGGAAGGAGCCGAGATGCCCTTCAACAGATGACTGGATTAAGAAGCTGTGGTCCATATATACAATGGAATATTACTCAGCTATCAGAAAGAACGAATTCTCAACATTTGCTGCAACATGGACGGCACTGGAGGAGATAATGCTAAGTGAAATAAGTCAAGCAGAGAAAGACAATTATCATATGATTTCTCTCATCTATGGAACATAAGAACTAGGAAGATCGGTAGGAAGAAAGGGATAAAGAAAGGGGGGGTAATCAGAAGGGGGAATGAAGCATGAGAGACTATGGACTCTGAGAAACGAACTGAGGGCTTCGGAGGGGAGGGGGGTGGGGGATGGGATAGGCTGGTGATGGGTAGTAAGGAGGGCACGTATTCCATGGTGCACTGGGTGTTATACGCAAGTAATGAATCATCGAACTTTACATCAAACACCAGGGATGTACTATATGGTGACTAACAGAATATAATAAAAAAACATAAAAAAAAAGAATGCATTCACTTATATCTGTATGTTTTTCGTATTATACTTCAGTGAAAATATCAAGGGAGATTTAGGCTTTCCTTTCCTTCATAAGGAATTGCCTTATTTGATAAAAGGAAGCAAAAATATTATGAAGGTTTAGATTTGGAAAAGTTATTACAAAACTTTTAGACTACTTTTAAGATTTTTTTATATTCAGTGATTCTGAGACCTTCCTAAATTTATACAAAATGGATTGACCTAAATAGCAACCTTCAGGCAGTGTTTCAGCATTTCCGAGTTCTTATGAAGGTGTATCATTAACTCTAATTGAATACCTATTATATGTCGGGCATTATGCTAGACTGGTGGTTTGCAAACTTGGATGCACTTTAGAATCACTTAGGGAGATTTTAAAAATCCCCGTAAGCCAATTAAATCAATTTCTGGGAGAGGGACCTAGGCCTCAGCATTTTCTAAAACTTCTCAGGTGGATCTGTCATATAGCCAAGTTTGCGAACCACTGGGCTAGACAATATGCATTACCCATTGTCAGCAACACTGTGAAGTGGGATATATTGTCCAGTTTTGTGATTGAAGAAATTGTTTCAGAGAGATTAATGACCAGCTCACTAGTAAGTGCAGACCCAAAACAAACCAAGATCTCGGACTTATTTTGAAATCTTGAACTCTATCAGTAGTACCTCTTGGTGATTCATGTATAGGTTCTTTTTCCTTTTTAATTGCAAATGTATACTTTTTTTATCCCCTTGTACTTTTCTACATGTACTACCTTAATGTTGTCACCGGGAGATTATACTTTATGTATCTAGTGAGCTATTTTTGTTTCCCCCTCCCACAGCACTGATACCCATCCCCCCAACCAAAGAAGGTGAAAACCAAATTATGCATTTATGATTTCAAGCATTGTGAGTGTGTGTGTGTGTGTTTGAATAAGAGCATGGCTTAGAAACAGGAGTAAATTATTGTCCTACCGACTTTGATAAAATGTGATATATTGTGTGGTTTTTAGCTATTTTAGATATGTAAACAAAATGCAGACTAGAGATCAGGCTTTTGGTATTGAGAATGTTATTGGATATCATTGAAGAAATTTCTCAGAAATCACCTGGTGAAAAGTAGAATGGGAGTTGGGAGTGTGAATCACATCATTTAGCATTTCATTAGCTGGTTACTGTAGTGAATATTAAAAGTTTTTTCACTAGAAATAACTTCTGGAAGTTTTGTTTCTGCTATTGGAATGGATATCTGATTAAAATAGGAGAAGGGAGCCCCTTCGGTCTCTATGACAACTAAGCCACAAAAGCTTCATTTACTCATGCTGATTTATCCTGGTAGACCTTGTGTTACAAAGAGATTCTGTTATGCCCCTGTATCTCACTTTACACAATTGCTAAGTTCCTAAAAGTAGTAAAAAAGGAAGACTTGAGAGGGATATAATAAAAAACGAATAAACCAAATGAAAACTAGAGTTGAATAGTTCATTCTTTACGAAATAATTGAGCATACTCTGAAAAAGGTGATGTATTAATCAAAAGTACAAAAAAATTATATTCATGATTTCTGCTTCAAAAAACTTTTCTGTCAGATAAGGTGGGGGTACATTGAGAACTAGGCTGTAAGACACAAGGCAGCCTGGGGTTCTTTATTTCTCTACTGTAATTAGTTATTTGACTTTCTCTTTATTCTTTCTACCATAATGTTAGTGCTAGAAGGGAGAACTTCTTTGGATTTACCCCACTTCATCTATGCGGTGTGTTAGGTGTGAGAGCTCATCATAGCAACTTATTGAACAAAAGGATCTGTGCAAATGTCCTACTATAAATATAAACAAGATACTGAAAGATTTTAAAGGAGAAGGACTTCCATGTATAAAACAAGAAATGTTCTTGAAAGACGAGGCATACAAAGAAAGGATTTTCACTGGTTGATTGTGAAGAGAATGTCTTCTTTGTGCACGGCGTGAGCAGTGGGTGCTTTTGAGCAGAGTGGGCATGTCAGATCACCTGATGCTGGAACTGAGATGGAGGGTTTATGTAGAATCATACTTTTCTAGATTGTTGGTTAGGGAGGTGAGGCTGCAATCAAGATGTCCGCTGGGGCTCACGTCTCAGCTGAGGTGGGATCAGCTTTCAAGCTCACAGTCGTGGCTGTTGGCAGGCCTCAAGTCCTCGTTAGCTGCTGGGCAGAGACAAAGGGAAGCTGACAGCATGGTAGTGGGCTTCCCTTGGAGTGAGTGAGTGTTTCTCAAACTGACACCAGTCTTTTAGTAACCTAACCTCAGAAGTGACATTCTTTGCTACATTCTATTCACCACACATGAGTCACTAAATCTAACCCACATTCAACGAGAGGGGATTTCACAAGGAGTCAGGGTTACTGGGGGCCATCTTAGAGGCTCTCTATCACATTCATATATTTCATTTAACATAGTATGTAAAAAAATATTTAATATGTAATCGATATAAAAAATATTACTAATAGATATTTAATATTTTGGTACTTAGCCTACAAAATGCAGTGTCTGTGTTAAACTTATGGCACATCTCCATTCAGATGGTATATTTTCTTTATTTTTTTCTAAGATTTTATTTATTTGAAAGAGAGAACACAAGCAAGGGGGAGGGGTAGAAGGAGAAGCATGCTACCCACTGAGCAAGGAGCCCGAGGAGGGACTCAATCCCAGACCCTGATCATGACCTGAAGGCAGATGCCCAACCCACTGAGCCATCCAGGCGCCCCAGATGGTATATTTTCATTTGAAGGATTTAATCTGTATTTAGTTGTCATAAAATTTACAGTTAAAAAATAGATCCACACACCTGAGTTGTTCCAAATATACTTAAATATTTTCCAACAACTGAATCAATTATCGGTTTTAAAAGATAAATTAAATTGAACTAAAAGAATAATCCCTCAGTCTCACCAGTCATGTTTCAAGTGCTCAATAGCCACATGGCTACCATATTGGGTAGCAGAGTCCTGGAAGTTTGGCTGCAAAAGGAAGGAGGGAAATAAAATGATACTCGGAAGGAACAGGAAAGTGGAAATTAAGATAATAGAAAGCAGTGCACTTTGTGTGTGTGTGTGTGTGTGTGTGTGTGTGTGTGTGTTCTGGGGAGAAGGAAAGAAATGTGGGGTTGATGGAAACCCAGGATATAGTTAATGTGTTTGGATTATTGATCAGATTTGAGTGGAGGTGCAGTGAATACAAAAACCCTGAAGTGATGAATGGCTTGGGGTAAGTACCTTGTGAAATGTGAAAGCATTGAGTGTGGGAGACCGAAACCATAGGTTTTCAAACTGTTTTTTGAGTTTGTCACTCTGTTCATCATTTTTTCCTAGTGTGTATGCCAAGACAGAGAAAGGCACTTGGAAATGGAACCATTTCCTGTGAGCTCAGAGGAGAGAGACCCTTTCCTGACCAGTTCCAGAGTGTTCTCAGGATAGGAAGAGCTCCCCTGGCATGGGGTTTCTGTCTGTCACTCTTTCAATCGAATGTTATTTGTAAATTATCACAGAAAGTTTCCTTCCCTTCTCCATTTTGGTGACCAATAATAGAACTGTAGTATGCAGGCTAGATGGCATGCAGAAGTGCCTTGCCCTCAGGTGTGAGAGATGTAACTTATGTGAGTCACCATTTTCGGTCTCTAAACATTCTTATGCACAAATTTCTATGTTAGTTGTGGAAAGAGACCTGAGATCATCTAGTTGGATACCTGTATTTTGTAAATGAAGGAATGGTGGACCAGAGAAATGACAAAAGTAGCCATTTAGGACCCTCCCGTGCCTTTAGATTCCCAGTACATCGCGTCCACAACCTCACCTGGGGAAGTAGCAGTCTCTGTTGGTGGGAGTGGCCATTTGCACATCTAGCGCCTGCATTCCTATTTAAAGATCAGGGATTCTTTAGATGGCCCGTGTTAAGGTTATAGAGAGGGTTTGGTACCATGTTCTGTGTGCTTTGGAGCACACTTCTTAAATGGCGATGACAACTGCCTCATGAGATTAAATGTAGCAGAAAAGGCTCCCGCACAGTGCTTAGTGGTAGATATTCAGTAATGGCTCACTTTTTTTCTTCTCTGCCACTTGGCTTTTGATCATTCATTTTTTGTTGTTATTTTGTATGAATGTTTCAGCTCTCAAAGGGATCATATAGTATAATAGTTAAGAGCACTGGCTTTAGAATCCAGCAATTTGGGTGTAGATCTCCATTCCAGCACTGATAGCTAAGTTCTTTAAACACGCTGCACATCAGTTTTCTCATCTGGAACGTGACAGTGGGCACTCAAGTGTTACGTTGTTGATGATGTGGTAATAAAATAGGATGAAGCTATTTTATTTTTCTGTTGTGCCTGTTGGAGGCATTTTGGGGACATGAAGGCACTAGCATTTAGTAAGTGCTGACTTTGATGTGAAGAATACCTTTGCCTCTTTATTTGGTACATTAAACCAAATGTATCTGAGGGTGGAGTTCCAGTAAGTTATTCTTTCCTCATATTAATCATGGTCCTCACTGGTCATGGGAAGCTATAGCTAGAACATCTGTGTTCTGACCCACAGCAAGTTACTGAACATCTGGGCAAAATGGAGGAGGTTTCTTTCCAATCTAGAATTCAGTCTGTTCCAATTTAATCCTTAATCCTGTCCCCCCTCATCCCCTCCTATAGCCAGAAGATTTAAAATCTTCCCGAGGATTGAATACTTTTACCTATGTTGGTCTCTTTGAACTTATATCTCTGACTGGTCACAAAATAGTTGATTCTCAGCAACCCACCAAGCTCTCCTTCTCCTATGAACTAATAGAACTGATATTACCCTCCCTCTTTCTTTTCTTCCCTCAGTTAAATCAACAAACACTTATAAGACTACCCTGTCTCGCCGCACTTAACGTTCTAGGTGCTAGCAGAGAATGAGAAAGGCCAGGTCCCAGCTGTCATGGAATTTTCATTCTAGAGGCTGACATCAAATAATAAGTGAATTCATGAATGAACAGGATGATATCAGATAATGATAAATATGATGAGTACAAAACAGTTATGTGAAGAATAGGGAGAGATGGGTGGAGATTGGCATTGGCACCTCTTTTGTGTGGTCAGAGAATACCTCTATTGGGGGCAACATTTGATCTGCAGTCTGAATGAGGTCAGGGAGCAGGCAATTTGAAGTTCTATGGTTAAAAGCACTTTGGATAGGGGGAGCAGTTGTGTAAGTCCTCAGAGATGAAGGGTTTGGTCTGTTTGAGGAAGGGAAAGGATGCCAGTGTGAATTACACAGGGAGAGAGCTCAGAGGTTTGCAGAGGAGGCTACGTCAGTGCTTTCGGAGACTCCCATGCATCAGAATCACTTGGGAGTTGTCAAATGCAAACTGTAGGGCTCTACCCCCAGTATTTCTGCTTATGTAGGTCTGGGGTAAAGCCTGAAAAGGTGCTTTCCTAACGGGGTCCCTGGTGCTGCTGCTCTGAAATCTCACATTTTAACAGCCACCAGGATGGCTCATCGAAGGCCTTGTAAGCCAAGAATAAGAATTTGGGTTTTAGGGGCGCCTGGGTGGCACAGCGGTTAAGCGTCTGCCTTCGGCTCAGGGCGTGATCCCGGCGTTACGGGATCAAGCCCCCACATCAGGCTCCTCCGCTATGAGCCTGCTTCTTCCTCTCCCACTCCCCCTGCTTGTGCCCTCTCTCGCTGGCTGTCTCTATCTCTGTCAAATAAATAAATAAAATCTTTAAAAAAAAAAAAAGAATTTGGGTTTTATTCTCAGTGCATTGGGAAGCCAGGGAAGGATCATAGATGCGAGGCGATCAGATTTACATATTTAAAAGATCACTCCCGACTACTGCAGAGAATAGATTTTCAGGCACCAGAGGAAAGACAGGAGAGACCAGTCGGGAGGCCATTGCTACAGTCCCAACAAGAGATGATGCTTTAATTGTCAGGGTGGTCACAGAGAAGCTGGTGACAAGTACACAAATTCAGGATGTGTTTTAGAGTTAAGAGCCCACAGGACGTGATAGTGGCTTGGAAATAGAAGATAGTGACAGAGAGGAATCAAAATACAGGTAGGACTTTTGCTTGAGTTAATGGGATGTTTAGTGTGGTGCCATTTACAGGCATGGGGACTAGTGGGGGAGGTTTGGATGAGAATGGGGATGATGGGTGGAGAGGAGAATCAAGAGCATGTGTTATGATATATGTATTGGACATCCAAATGGAGATGACCATGAGATTATTGTGCATATAAATCAGAGTTCAATAAACAGGAAGTGAATTTGAGAGTCACCAACTTACAGATGATAGTTAAAGCTTTGGGGTTTGATGAAATCACCTGGAGGTGAGAGTTGTAGAAAGAGAAAAGGGCAGGGAAGGAGCCTGGGCAGGGAGATCAGGGTATTGTGATTGAGGAGTGACAGTGAAGGAGGAAGAGCATAGAGGTTGTGTTGTCACATGAAGAGGCTGAGGGAAAAGAATTCCAGGCATAGTTGCCGCACAGCTGTGAAATGTGTCCTTATCGGAATTTAGGAACTTACTCAAATGTAACTGAGATGACTCAGGTAATTGTTAGATTTGGACACACATAGGTGATTGGCGACCTTGACAAGAGAAATGTCTCTTAAGAGTCGTATAATTTTTGGGGTTTCCCTTTGCTGCCTTTCATTATTGCCTATATTTTAAAGCCACTTTGCTGTATTCACTCTACTTTATATCAACTCATCAAGGAAAGGGACCTTTTGCTGTTCTTAACAGCGTTCCCTCAAGCATGTAGCACAATGTTATGCCCACCATTGGAACAGATTTTTATTGGATGCAATCCTCTCTTATTTCATTAAACCCAGAGAGAGACACTAAGAAATTGCTTTGAGGAATTGGTCTGCAATTTATAGCTGAAATGCATGGTTTAGGGCCACCAAACATGGCCAGTTATTTTGAAGGGCTTCCTCACCAATGCTCGCCATCATAATGCATCTCATGTTTGGGGGCCCTCTCTACTGAGAGACGGTGGCTATTCAATTTCTTTTTGGTCATTAGGATGAAATATGTAAAAAGCCCATTGTTTTAAGACTTATTATTCTACTTTTATATTTTTGTCTTTAATATTGAGGCTGTATTTTGTATAGTACTTCCCTGAATGAATCTGTAAGAATACTATGTGAATATAGCAAACACAGGAGATCCCGTTGGACTTTCATAGCTTCTTAAGGATGAACATATGTCTCATATATAATTTGAAGCTTTTATTTCATTCAGATTAAGAAGAATTTGAGTAGATTTGTGTTGTTTTGCTGTTATTGCTTTTAATTTATTTTAAGGATATTAATATTGACAGATGGAATAATGTTTACAGTGGGCACGTGAGGGATGCCTGGGTGGCTCAGTCGGTTGAGCAGCCGACTCTTGGTTTAGGCTCAGGTCATGATCTCAGGGTCCTGAGACTGATACAGGGCTCCACGCTGGGGCTGGAGCCTGCTTAAGATTTTCTCTTTCTCCTTCCCCCTCTGAACCTCCCCCACTCATTCTCTGTGTGTGTGTGTGTGTGTGTGTGTGTGTGTGTGTGTGTGTGTGTGTGTGAGAGAGAGAGAGAAATAAATAAATCTTTTTTAAAAAATGGGCACATGATTTTGACGTGCTTTGTAAATCAAGGGATAAAAAAAATCTATCAGTAGTAATAGCAGGATACTGATTGAATTCTGTGTTAAAATTATGTTTCGATATTTTTAAAATGTTATTGGATAGTGTGAAATTGTACCTTAATTTTCATTATGAAAATTGAATATAATATTGGGGATAATTTTAATGAATAAAGCAATATTTTTGGGGGGTGATGTATAGGTTTATAACCTTGATTGTGGTGATGGCAACATGAGTGTATGCATATGTACAAACTTACTAAATTGAATACATTAATGTGCAGTTTTTTGTATACCAATTATACCTGTAGCTGAGGGGGAAAAATTATGTGCTTCAAACAGAAACATGCATTCATATGGAAATCAATTGTAAATGAGAGTACAGATATAAATACTACTGTTTGATTCACCATATTCATTTGTGATGTTATGTCTTGTTATTTTTAAGCCTTGATTGGTGAATTTTTGTTCAGTCCTAGAGGAGTTTTCTCTATCTTCTCAGTATAACTCCCCTTCACCACCCTTGTGTGAAATTTGCTCTTGTTTTCCGTTACGGGTAGCAGCCCCTATAGAGTGAAAACTGATAGTCAAAATAGGCCACTGGTGAAGAAGAGCTTAGTGAAAATCCCCTAGGTAGGAAAACTGGCTCAAACATTCCTATTTAAAAGGGATGGGATGGGGTGGGGGTGGGGGTGTGCCTGGGTGGCTCAGGTGGGTAAGTGTCTGCCAGGGGGCTCAGCTCATGATTTCAGGCTGAGGGTCCTGAGATCGAGCCTGGTGTCAAGTTACTCCTTCAGCAGGGAGTCTGCTTCTTCTCCATGCGTGCTGTCCCCCCAACCCCAGCCTCCACCCCCCTTGTGCTTTCTCTCTCTCAAATAAATAAAGTCTTAAAAAAAATAAAAGGGATTGGGGGGACTTCAGTGACATTTACTGTGATTTTTAAAATATTAATGAAAACAAGTATTCTTAAGCAGTAAATTATAATTGTTTTGCATATTGATGTGTCTTTTTTTTTTTAACCAGAATTTCCTATACCTGGATTAGGTTATAAATTTTGATTATTTTCACTATACCTTTGGCTTTGGAGGACATTTCATTTTGTTATTGCTTCAAAGCATCTCAATCAAAAAATTACAAACATTGGAAGAGATGTGAGTAGGTAAAAGGTATTTTAAAAATTTTGCTGGTGAGTAAAAGGCTGTTAACTAAGTCTAAAAGCTTCTCAGGGTTCAGAACAAATGCAGGCCTCTACCCACTATTCTTCTCACTAGACTACACTGTGTAGTAAGCAAACTTTAATGTGCAGACACATCCCCAAACTTAATGTAAATGGATTATAATAGAGAATCAACATATAAATGATCCTACAGGTTCTACCTGCCTAAAATCTACTTTTCTTTCAAGAACTGAGTCACCTGTCTCTTCTCTTTGAAATACACCTTCCCACCCCCACAAAGCTAGTTTCAGCATGCTCTCATTGCTCTGAATTTTTAAGGTTACTCATCTATTTTATGACAATTTTTCCTTGGTATTCATTATTTAATTACTGAGACATTGCATCTCTCCCAGTTGGATTTCTTCGTTCACTGCAGAAAGATCTTGGTCTGATGACCAATATGCTTTCCACTTATCACGACGAAAGGCAATGAATGCTTTATTATTGGAATAATAGGGAACACTAAGATGTTCTTAATAGAAGTTCTGTGTAAATAATATTTCAACTAGGGCTTTGTTCTGCTCTCCCTTTTTCTTTTTAAGTAGGCTTCTCTTTAGTAATTTGAGTTTTCATCACAGACTCAAAGTACTTTAAGAAATAAGAGTCACACATACAGAACATTAAAACTGTTCATCAGAGTTCATTGTGGTGTGCAGTAGGGAGGAAAAACATCCCAAGAAATTGTGACTCAGTCTGGACGTTGAAGGATAAATAATATGTGTAAAGGTATAGATGATGGGGAGGGCTTTCAAATGGAGACCGGAATGGGCCACATTTGGAGATGAGAAAGTGCCTGGAATGATGAAAGCCGGTGTTGGGAGGAGGGTGGCGGCAGCTGGAGGTGCCTGTCAGACCTCAGTACTGCCACTCTTGAAAGCCAAGTCTGCTGCGGACATAGCTGTTCCTGCTGCTTTACCTCCCTGCCTGTGGCAGTTGGATTCCCTTCAGCCTTCCTGATGAAACTCTTAAAGCCCTAAGTTTCCCAATTATTTCTTGCTAATAAATCCTGTATGTGTATTTCTCAGTACTCGTCTTCGTAAAAATAAAATATAATCAGTGCCTAAAAATCCAACAGGTAATTCTGTTGTAAAAATTCATTCTCTTCCTTGGTGGGGAGAACTTTTTCTTCCAGTTAGATGCTTAGGTACCTCATCTTTTGTGGGAAATACTTGTTGATGTAAACATTCATTCATTCAGTAAATAGGAATGTCTGCTATGCGGCAGGCATTATTCCAGAAATTCTGTGCATTTGCAAATATGTGTGACACAGAATAGTCCCTATTGTCATGTAATTAATTACTCTTTAATGGTAGGAGACATGATAAGCAAGTATGTTAGATGCTGATAAGCCCTAAGGCAGAAAGTAAAACAAATAGGGATACTATCTTAAAGTTAGGAGGATCTTGAGTCAGGAATGTTCTAGGAGTAAGAAAAAAAAAGGAGGGGGATTATTTTAGGTGTGTTCAAGGAAAGGGCAAGAGTCACAGTAGTGGAGCGTCATGAGTGCAGGGAGAGAGGAAACAGGAGAGGCCAGAGGTAAGAGAGGACAAATTATAGGACTCTAGATCTTATTCTGGGTGAAGTCAGAAGTCATTGGAGGGTAAGGGAGGAAGTGTGGTGATCTGACTTACAATTTCAGAGGATGACTCTGGCAGCTGTGTTGAGAACAGAATGTAAAGTGGCAATCCTGGGAGTTGGGAGACTGCTTCGCAGCTTGAACAGAGGTGTTCGGTGAACAGGGTTGTTGGTGGAATCCAGGTCTATCATGTAGAGCTGGCAGAAGTTGTCAATGGATTGGACTGCAGCTATATGTGTGAGGGGACTTTTTTTGCTTGAGCAACTGGAAGAATTGTGATTTACGGAGATGGGAAGACTTGGAGAGAAAAGGATTTGGTTTGGAGGAGCTGGGGAAAGGAATCTGAAGTTAAATTAAGTTGGAGATTCCAGTTAGTCATCTGACTCCAGATGTCAGGTAGGTGTTGGGTTTACAAATCTGGATTTGAAGGGAGAGATCCAAGGTGAATATTTGGCATTTAAAATTTTCTTCATACAGATTTTGCAAAATTCTTGTTATATGTATTATAACAATTTTTAAGATTCATTTTTGTTGCTATTGTAAAATAAGTTCTTTTTCGTTATACTTTCTGACCAGTTTTGTCTTTGTCTATATAGGCTATTGACTTTAGTGTGTTTATATACCAAGCTACTTTACTGAATTCTCTTATTTATCAAAGTTTTTAAAAATTGATTCACTGATTTTTCATCTCCTTTGACTTTTCTGTGGATTTTTACCAAACTGTTCAATTCTACGAAGTACCAGTTTCTTTCATGGCTCCATTTGATGTCCTGTGCTTGAAATAAATCAATTATGTCTTGTTTTTTCCTGTGAGTTTCTATTCATTCCCCTAAACTCAACTCATGTTTCCCATCTGTAAAACATTTCTGGGTTCCTAAGAAAGTTTCTCTGGCCATGAGCTTTAGCTGTATCCTCTGTGCACCTGCAATCATCAGACTTTATTATGATTCTGTATACATCTATCAGTCCGTTGGAGGTTTGAACTCTTTTGGGGTAGGAACTGGGTCTTACCATTTTTACATCCCCAGTGTTTAGCTGAATCTGCTACATAATTGTCTGTTACAGGGTAATTGCATGTTGAATGCATGAGTAGTTAATTTCTATGTATTAAAAACATTTTGAAATTGGATAAAGTTTTTCTCTATATAGATATTATAAATATATTTATTGTAATGCTTATAAAAATTTATTTTTGTCACGAGTGTAAAAGAAATCTTTTCTCAAATGCATTTTATCTCTGCAATTATACTCTTAAAAATTGAAGGCCTATTATTTTAGAACATTAACGTACAGTGTAAGAACCTTGTTTCTGCTTTTCGTGCTGTCAAGTGCATAAAGGTGCTTAGATTTATGAGACCTTAAATTTTGAAAATACTAAATGGGTGGATGTTACATATTTACTTATAAAGAAGCTCTTTTATCTTGTTTGGTTTTTACTTTGTGTAGGAAATGGGGAGAGGAATTAAAATTTATATTTTTCTGGAAAGCAGTAGTTCTTTGAAAAGCAATTAGCTTTTCATAAGGGCAACATTTTCAAAATCTTTAATTTGCATTACTTAAAAATAGGTATATGTCATTACTAGTAGTTACTTTATTTTTATGATGTATTTTTTCAACCCATCAAGTCATTGAATTGACCCATGTGAATTTTTTCAGGATGTCTACTACCTGTTTCTGTTATAAATAGGTTAAGAGGTTGCCCCAATGACACTGAAACATTTGTTAGAGTAATTATTTATAGAATTTTTCACTGAAGCAGAAGTATATTTTATCAAATAACCAATCACAGTTCCTTGTTCATTGCTAAGTGCAATGGGAAGTATAGCATGCTTCTTTCTTGCAGAGAGTTATAAATGTAGGCAGAGAGATGAAACTCGTACCCCGGAAAAAATGTTAACTTTATGGAATCTTTTATATGCTGTATAGGGAGAGACTGTATGTTGAGAGGTTGGGGAGGGTAGTAGGTAGGGGTTATCTGGATAGGGAGGCAGGACACACTAGATTGGAAACAAATAGAATGAAAGGCACACAGGTAAGAGCTGTTACGAAGTGTGGGAATGAGATGCTGATCTCCATCCTGACACAGTAAGGATTTTTATAATTTATCTCATCAAAGAAAATGTTACACTTTTGCTTTGCTATGATAAAAACCCATTGAATTTAATGGAGGTGAATATCAAATCTGTTTATCATGTTTTATTTTTTTTTACCAAATAATGCCATCATATTGTTGAGAACAAAAGAAAATGTCATTTAAAGAAGGCAAAAAAAAAATCCTTAATTCCAACATATCTAATAAACAGTAAACATTTTGGTGCATATTTTTTCCTAGATGTGAAAAACATGGACACATACATTGTGTTGTTATTAAGTTAGATCATATTAGAAAGTTACTATAAAAATAGGTATATTTTATTTTCTGTGTTTTGTTTTTATTTAAGGAGAAAACCAAAAGCCAAGGCACCACTTCCTCCAGCTGAGACCAGAAATCTTGCTGCCTCTTCAGTTGATGATACTGTAGACTCCTCTGCTTGCATCATGGAGCAGAAAGAAAACACGATAGATACCGACATTGAACTCTCAGTGGTGCTACCTGGGGATATTATCAAATCGACTACTGTTCATGGCAGGTGCGATGCAGCAAATGAAAGAGCAGGAGTTCCTTTTCTTCTTCTGTCATTGCTACCCTCTGTTGTATATGTACTTTTGATTTTTTCTTTGACAAAATACTTCATTCATCACTCAGTTATCTATTAAATATGCTAAAGGTGATAAATTTTTTCAAATAATATTTTAGTGTCAATGCTGTGAATTCCACAACCCCAGTCAAGTGACTTTTGAAATTTGAAATGATTTTTTTTTTCTTTTACTACTTATTTAATAAGCTTTCTTGGGGAAAAAAAAAGTCTTAGAGGAACAGTCATTGGTTATATTAATTTTGTTTAGTCCAACTGACAAAGGAAACCAATGACCTATAAGAAAATTTCTTCCCTTCCTCTTCAAATTATTCCTTCCTTTTTTTTAAGCTGCTTCTCTGAATTTGATTTTGTGGAAGTCACTAACCACTCTTATAACGTCATACTCTCTTATGTATCAAAACAGGTAAATCTGTCTGTAAAACCAGTAGGATTTTTTTAGTTCTTTGAATGATTTCATTAATGTACTAAAAATGTGGGTAAGTGTAATAGTGTAAAATTAAACTTTAACCTAGCAAGAAGTGAAAATGTGATTTAGGAGGCTGACATTTTTAATACTTGCATAAAAATTGGAAAAATGGAATAAAGCCAAGTGTAATTTTCCATTTGATTTTCAAGTGGAAAGTTACATGAGTTGTATACTTGGTCTTGTTCCACCGTTCACCTTCAACTGCCCGTTTGTTATCAGGAGTCCTGTTTTAGAAATCTAAGCTGATTTGACCCTTGTATAGAGAGAGAAAGAGAGAGAGAGAACGTGTGTGAGAGTGTATAGAACAAAAGAATAAGTAAGCAACATATTGGGTATTGCACTCTTACAATGTAGCTTTATCTAGAAGAAACTCATTCAAGATAACCTTAATCTTAAAATACACTATCACGTTTAGGTGTAACTTCACAAATTATTGAAAATATGTGAAAATAGAAAAAAGTTCAGCATTAACAAAAATTAATTCTCATTAAATCAAGTAAGTTGCATTTTGCCATTTATTTTGTATGGAAAAGTGGTTTTGGAGATCACTCGTTGAATTGTTTGGAGGAAGTTGAGAAATCTGGGATTGTCCTTGGTGGGCTTCCGGCTCAGAGGCAGGTAATCACCTGGATTGTGCTTCTTCTGGGTAAGGAAGGCATCTCGTGAGTTAGAGACTATGGCTATCATCTTCAGTCCTTGAAATAATTCTATTACCCTGGTTTAAAAATAATAAGGATAATGGATATAGCTAGGAGTAATGAAGGCAGTTCCTGTTATTTTCCCTGAAGTCAAAGTCATTTTTTTAAAAAGTCACTATTTTTCCTAGTTCTTTACTGATGCTGATAGGTAACAATGGTTTCCTTACCGCTCCTGCTCAGACTTTCTTCTTAGGAAGGGTTTTCCTTCCCTCCCCCCTTTGAATATCTTAAGCTTCAGCCACATGCCTCTTGTTCTACAGAGAGTCTACTTTTCCACCTCCACACCTTTTTGAAAATTTTTTCATCTGGAGTACCTTACTACCCACATTTTCTCCAGTTCATGTAGCTCAAGTGACACTTTTATTTATAAAGGCTCCCTAATCTTCCCAGTATCAACTGTTACCCCAACTTCCAAACTCCCCTGACGTTTTATACCATTGAGTTATCATATATTGTTCTATGCTATAATTAATATGCATGTCTTGTCTTCTTGAGTAAACCACAAGATCCTTGCGGGCATCATTACTTCATTGTGCTTAGCGCAGTTTCTTGCATTATAATAGGCATTTAAGAAATACATTAAAATGAATGTTGTCTCCCTAAACTCTTATATGTAGATGGAAGTAACAACTCTAAATGGTTATGTTCTGAAGAGACATTTGTTTGGATAGTCCCTAGTTCCTTTTCTAGGATCTTTTAAATAAAGACAGTTTCTCCACACAGCAAGGAAGTTGTGTCCCAAATTCTGATTGCTTTTTAAAATTTGTTTAGGGCTGAAAAATTTTCCTGAGAGCAGAATTTGTTTCATATTGGTGTTTTCACTAGGGGGTTGGTTTCAGGGACTTGTTCTTAATAGTTTTATCTTTCAAGAATGACTTAAGTTGGGCGCCTGGGTAGTGCAGTCGTTAAACGTCTGCCTTTGGCTCAGGGCGTAATCCCTGCGTTCTGGGATCGGCGTTCTGGGATCGAGTCCCACATCAGGCTCCTCCTCTGGGAGCCTACTTCTTCCTCTCCCACTCCCCCTGCTGTGCTCCCTCTCTCGCTGGCTGTCTCTCTCTGTCACATAAATAAATAAAATCTTAAAAAAAAAAAGAATGACTTAAGTTGTAGATGCAGTGACTCATTCTTTAATATTAAGTGTTTATGATTAAAAGTGTTTGTGTGATTCGGGATATCTTAGGGGTAATTATAGATATTTTAGGCTGCAATTATAGATATTTTAGGCTGCAATAATACTTAAGAGTATTATTTGGGGTGGGGCTCAGTCGGTTAAGTGTCTGCTTTCAGCTCAGGTCATGATCCCAGGGTCCGGGGATTGAGCCCCACATTGGGCTCCCTGCTCAGTGAGGAGTCGTCTTCTCCCTCTCCCTCTGCCCCTCTCCGTTCATGCTCTCTTTCTCTCTCTCTTGCTCTCTCTCAAATAAATAAAACCTTTAAAAAAATATATAATTTGAAATATCTTGAATGTTGCAGCTACCGTTGGCCCATGGTTAAAAAACAAAGAAATGTTTAACTATAGCAACAAATTGCAAAATACAAATGTTAGCTACCTAAAGTGAAGACCCATGACGTGGATAACTTAAATTTCTTCTTGGCTTTGTTACTATAAACGAAATAGGGAAAGTTGCAACAAAATAGTACAAGAATTTGGTAGGAGATTAAGGAAGAGTAATTTTAAATAAGTTTATATATATAATGCTTTCTTAGAGAAATCAGAGTTCCATATTGTCACTGTGAATGGTCTTTAATAGAATTTTCTGGGACCGTCTTTTCTTAATTTGTCTAAATATTCCCTGTGTAGGATATTTATTTTATTAGTATTATTTATATGCATTTCCTTTGAGGAATAATATCAGTATTAGACTGAAATAAATTTTTGGAAAACTTATGCTTCATTTAACTTTTCAGATTTTTCCCCCCAAAATGTCTTCTTGGGGAAGATTTTTAGAAAGTTTCTCTCTGTCTTCATATACAACTTATGCAGAGGTATGCTCAGAATGTCCTATTTGTAGGAATGTGAACGCATAGCATTATCTTCAGAAGAATGCCCTTATTTGTACATTGATTTTTCACCAAAGAGCTTATTCAGATTAGGGAATACAATAAGGTCGGAGGTGGTAATAGACTTTATGCTCAGGGGGAAACTAAAAACTTGTCCTGAATTAGGTCGATAACCTTGCTCTGGCTTACCAATCTTTTGGTACTAGAGCTTAATGATAATGCCTCTTTAAGGACTAAAAGTCACCCTTTGTCTGCCATCTTGCCTTTGCAATCCTATGCTTACATTTAGGGTAGCTGTGGTGCCAGCCTGCAAACCCTTGAGCATTTCTGTGTTCTTGTCATGGATGATTTGATTGAAGGGAGATGGAATTAAAATACTTATCGTAGTGTGTGTGACTGTGTGTATGTAGTGTGTGTGTGTGTGTATATGTGTATATATATATATATATAAAATGTGTGTACATGTATATATGTGTGTGTGCATATATGCATATATATACACACACATAAACATATCTGTGTGTGTGTGCACGCATGCGCACTGGCAGAGTAAACCTTTTTCACCAGACAGAGCTGCTCTGTGCCTTACTAAAAGTAAGCATTAAAGGATACTGCTGTTAGAGATAAGCTGCCTAGGGGCTGCCCTCCTCAGAAAATGCTGCACTATGCAACAGCATAAGTAGTGGTGTCTACAGATACTTGGGAAAGTTAATTTTCAATGAAAATGAGCTTATGGGCTAAACTGTTTTAGAGAATAAGGAAATATATGGGTATGTTTGCCTATCATTCTAGATCCTTACCTTATAGTCAGGTGTCTCTGCCCAGCGTGTCATTATTCCTGACTAAATAAGTGTTCCTTTTTCCTCTGTTCTCTTTGGGACACTTTAAAAATAGTTTTCATTTGGGAAATTTGGTAAGAGATTGGCATTAATCCTCTTTTTTTAGCCTGTGGAGAGAGCATTGTATGGCTATATTAGCACACTCTCTCTCCTGCAAAAGGGAGGAGTGGAATCAAGACCATTTAAAATAGACAAAGATACATTTTTCTTTTATGCTCCTACCAGAAATAGAAATTTGTTTTGATTTGAGCAAATCTGAGAATGAAATAAATGAAAACACAAATAAAGAAAGCATAGAACTTGAAGTTAGAAATCCTGGGCCCTGTAGTTGATTCCATAACTTGCTGTGTGACCTCAGGCAAGTCCTCTCACCTCTCTGACCTTTGCCTATAAAATGACCCAGAGACACGTTACATATGATTTGTGACCTGATTGACCTGTCCAACAGCACTGGTTTATAGCAGAGTTAAGAGTAATAAGGCCAGTTTCGACTGGCACTGGGTGGGTGAGACCTAGCTCTGAAATGCTTTATATGGACTACAGTGCCACCTATTGGAAAAAGTAGACTATGAAAAACGACAATACTGGATCAATGTGGGTCAGTTTTGTTTTTAAAAAAATCAGTAATACAACAGTATGGATCTTAGAAGAGTTTCAGAATTTCATATCATACTTACATTTATTGAAAAGTATCAAATAATGACAAATGTGTAGTAAATGCATTATATAATAGGTGAATAGATTTCAATAGCACAGTGCAAAAAATCCATTCCATGGTACAAATCATGTTGAATTCCCTACGAATGCTTAATTTTTGCTTTAGGTACTGTAGTTGCTTAAAATAACAGTCGGAATTGTAACTGTTAAAGTATTTCAGTATCCCAGTGCTGGTTGAGTTTTTGTTGGTGAAACGGAAGAATCCTGTAATCTGGACTCTGGTACTGCCCCCCCCAGCCCTGAGCCCGGGAGCACATCAGCCTCTGGGGGCTGGCTGCTCTCCTGGTTGGTTGGGAAAAGGTGACAGAATACTCACAAATGTCCTCTGAGTGTCATTCTTAGGTGGACTACCCTCTTCTCCTGCCTTTCCTGGCATCCCCACCTTATAACAATGATCCTTGTAAATTTTCTTTTTAATTATTTATAATTACAAATGCAATAGTTGGACACTGTATAAAGTAGGAAAATGCAGATAAGCTAAAAAAATTAAAACACCATGTCATTATTAAACAGGCAGATAACAACTATTAACATTGTGGTATATAACCTTTTATTCATACACCACATGCCCAGACACACAGAAATGTATATGTACACACATACCTGTATAGTCACTTTTTTTACCTATATCATGTTGCACATGTTATCTTGTTAACCTGTCTTTTTTTTAGCTAATAATTTCTAACTTTTGTGTCAATACAATTTTATCTTATCCTTTGTCCATATTTGAATTGTCCCAATGGCAGTGAGATATATTTACAGTACTTTTTAAATAAGGGGTGTGTGTGTGTGTGTGTGTGTGTGTGTGTTTAATAGGTTTGTTATTAAATCACAGTTTTCGCGAAGGTAATTATTTATGACTAGCTGTGAATGTAACATCCAAGATAAATGACCAAGTAGATTTAGCCTAACGTGGTGAATTTCAGGGTTTTTTTTTACTTTTAACATTCCTATTTTTAGCATTTGATATGAGAACTTTTATTTTTTTTAAAGATTTTATCTATTTATTTATTTGATAGAGACAGCCAGCGAGAGAGGGAACACAAGCAGGGGGAGTGGGAGAGGAAGAAGCAGGCTCATAGCAGAGGAGCCTGATGTGGGGCTCGATCCCAGAACGCCGGGATCACGCCCTGAGCCAAAGGCAGACGCTTTAACGACTGATATGAGAACTTTTAGTTTAATACTGATCTAATCTATTATTGTCTTCAAATCTTAACTCTGTTACTTTCTTCAAAATGTTTCCTATAGCACAATTCAGTAAGCATTCTCAATTTTGAGATTAGGTGTATTTGTTTTATATGCCTGATCCCCTTCATTTCATGCACGTAGGAATAGTTAGAGAACATTAGTTCATTCCTGAACTCATTACTGAGCTAGGTTGGTTAGCGTATGATAAATAAATGTCATCCATGCAGGGAATGTTCTAAAAGTTCCCATACCATTATTGGTAAGTCTCATAGGGTTGTTGGTATACATTTGTAAGGGGCAGCGAGAACTAATTCGACTCAACTCAGTTTTGAGCATGCATTGAAAATGGTATAATGCTTTACTGGGTACTAGGGCAGGTTTAAAGAATCATAATAAAGAAGAATCTTATTCATGGAATTCAACCCCAATTGGATACTTGAAACCTACCTATTCATAATAAGTGCTTATCATCCTGCATCCTCATTTTCCTATGACAGTCCCTATTTATACCTATTATCCCAGATTAATTACTAATTGTACCCCCCTTTCACTCTCAGGTGTCCCAGATTGCATGATAATTTACATAGCCACCCTATTGGTAAATGGCTTTGTTTAAACATGTCCAGGGATTGGAAATTCACTGAGGCAGTTATGAGACATCTTGCTGATCTGAGAATTCTTTGGTGAACCATGACCTTCATTTTTGATACCCAGTTGGACCTTTGAAACACAAAAATGGAGGTCTTATGTTATCTAGCAAATAGCAAAACTAGGACAAGATTACCCCAAGAGGTGTCATGAATGCAGAAAGAGTCACCGTAGGATTTAAGGGGTGGTTTAGTGATGTCATCGCTCTTTGAGGTGAAACTGCAGCAGATAGCAGTTAGCCTATTACAAACCATCCACCCCAAACTGAATCCTTATTTATGGTATTATGAGGCTAAAATGTAGCTCTATCAGGACTCAGGAAATTCTGATTTTAACTTAATTGTATCTAGTCATTATCTAGTCATGTAACTTCTCTAACCTCAGTTTTTTCATTCATAAAGTGGGAGTAGCTTTTGTGGTAGTTGCGAGCTCAAATGAGGTAATAGATAGGAAAGTCATATGAGGGATTGTCCTTTATTTCTAAAGGGAGTAGGAAATTTCATAGGGATTTCTCCATTTCAAAGAAGAGAAAAGAGTTTTTGGAGAGTCTTAAAAATATATCTGCCCTCCAGGAAATTATAGATAAAAAAATCTGAAAATAATAATGTACAGTAGACTCTTAAATGTAATAAACCGAAATTCAAAGTGATGGAGTGTATGAAAGAGGACAATACTGTTTCTTATTTGATTGAGGAAATGGTGACCAAATGCAGCCAATCCTTTTCTACTTTAAATGATTTGGCTCAGGTTTTGTATGGACTCCTGGCATGTGCTCCTGCTTTAGCAAACAGGAACATGAGCATCCTTCCTGGGGTGATTCTGGGGTAGAACCCATTAGCCAACTGCTGTTTGGTACATCAACTTGGGATAGTTATCCTCAAGACAGAATTGTTGTTTTTGCTAGAAGTAATTTGGCTTCTGGGTGGATAGTTCTAAACTACACTCAAGAGATGATTTTGTTTTCTGTGGTGCAGTTTGTGAGGGGTGAATCCTCAAAGCAGGCCCATTGCATGCAGAGCCTACTTACAGGTTAATGCCTTACTTTTATAGTGCGAAGTCTCCTTTATGAAAGAGTTAAGACAGTAATTCCCCCTCTTAAAATCAGCTAGGTCAGGATTCTCTCTTCTGTGCTTTTAGTGCCAAAGGCTGAGGCTTCAATGAAATACTTGAAGCATTTGAACTGGTCTGAGGTTATTTTTGGAAAAGGTCTTAACCCAACTTAATGCTTATATCTCACTTCCGTGTAAAGATGTCTTGACTTTAAGTACATCAAGGCTACTAGTCCAGTGTGTAAATTAAAAAAAAAAAAACAGCTTTCATGCCTGTGTGTGTGTGTGTGTGTTTTTAAAGCATATGAATCTCTTTTCAGTGACTTTGCCTTTTCATACATCCAATACCATGCAGAGAACTCATATATATTGAGTTGTTGTTGGTCTGTGTGTGTGTGTGTGTGTGTATGTATATGTATGTATACTGTTGTATACAGATGTCTGCTAGTGTTTGAGATACCAGAATTATCTAAGAGATAAATAATCCCTGGTTCCTATAATATCCTCATTCAGTGATACTGACCTCACTGTGTACAGACATGTATTAGGTCCTGGGAACAAACATTGCTAAGAGCTGGTTCTGCAAGAAAGGAGTTCATATCTATGTATAAATGGAATCCAGGTAGCATCTTGAGGCCACTCTGTTCCCTCAGGTCTAGATAAGATTGGCCTGATCCCCTGTTCTAGATCTTTTGGAGAGTTCACTCCCCTTTATATTATTGTAAATTTCTCGAGGGTTAATGTTCTTAGAGCCTCCTATGGCTCGGATCTTTTTTTTAATTAAGATTTTATTTATTTATTTGACAGAGAGAGAGAGAGAGACAGAGCAGAAGCAGGGGGAGTGGGGAGAGGGAGAAGCAGGACCCTGGGATCATGACTTGAGCCGAAAGCGGATGCTTAACTGACTGAATCACCTAGGCGTCCCTGGCTCTGCCTTTATATCTTATTTTTGGTTTCTTACTTTTTTTAGTCTCTACCTTTTGAAATTTCCTTTTCTTTTCTTGATTTAACACCTCCCCTTGAAGCTAGCAGGACCTTAGTGATGGTCACCAGGGAAAGGTGAGTAAGGATATCACATAGCAAATCATTTAAATTAACACTTCAGGCCTCCTGTTGGGACCTTTCAGCAGCCCTCCCGTGTTCTAGTGTTCCTGCAGTACTGGCCGCTTCCTACTGCTTAGCTCCTTTTTCTGTTTCTTGTGTCTTCTTACTCTTTTCTTCTGGCATTAGCTTTAATCCTATCAGCACCTCACAATATAATCTGAAATCTGACTAGTCTAAACCACTGTCTCTCCCACATTTTTGCAGATAACTTTGTAGCTGCTCCCCCAGACTATTCTGAATACAACAGCAACAAAAGAAAATTAGCCTTTTCAAGCCACAATAAATAAATAAACAAATAAATAAATAAATAACTGACAGTGGTTTTGTAAATCATGTATAACCCCTATTATTTACATTTGCTTTTTAGTTTTACTTTAAAAATAAAACCTGACTTTTCTCAAGTCAAAATAAAAAATGAATAAAACAATCAGCATATAATCCTTTTAGATGTAAAGCAGACCCCATCACTCCTCAGAAGTCCAGTGGTTTTCTCTCTCACTTAGTAAAATCCCAGGTCATTCTGGTTTCAGTCTACCACTTTCACCCCAGCAGACTGCCTTCTGTTTTCCCTTAATCATGTAGAGCCCACCATTGCCTCAGGTCCTTTACAACTTGTCAACTCTGCCTGGAATGTTCTTTCCCCAGATAATCCATTCAGGTCTCTGCTCTAATGTCATTTTTTTCACTTAGAACATTTCTTAACCTCCTTTGTTATCTTGTTTTTCATCATAACATGTATCATTATCTGATGTACTATATATTTTCTTTATCCTCTTTCGATGGCAGGTTGAGAAACTGTAGCATGTGCATGAGAATTGGCTGGAGCGCCTGTCAAAGCACATACTGCTGTGCCCCACTCCCAGAGTTTCTGACTCAGTGATCCGGACTGGGGCTTGAGAATTTGTATTTCTGACTCAGTGATCCGGTCTGGGCCTTGAGATACTCATGTTCCTGGTGCATGAATCACACTTTAAGAGCCAACATACCAGAACTACTCTGGCCAATACAGTAGCCACTCACTACATGTGGTTATTTAAATTGAATTTATTCATTTTTATTTATTTTTATTTAAGATTTTATTTGAGAGAGAGAATGAAAGCAAGAGAGAGCACAAGCAGGGTGAAGGGCAGAAGGAGAAGCAGGCTTCCCGCTGAGCAGGGAGCCCAATGAGGGACTCAGTCCCGGGACTCCAGGATCATGACCTGAGCCAAAGGCAGATTCTTAACCGATTGAGCCACCCAGGCGCCCCCTATTTAAATTGAGTTTAAATGAAAAGTTCAGTTAGTCCACTATGTCAATGTATTTCAAGTGTCTAATAGCCACATGTGAGTGGCCACTGTATCAGACAGTACAGATAAGGAAAATTTCTACATTGCAGAACAGTTGGACAGCACTGCTCCAGAACATAATAAACTACGTAAAGATGGATTTCTGTTCTGCCACCCCTCCCCGAGTAATATCCCCGTATTTAGATATCTGGTCCACTTAGCATTTACTTAGTGTAAGGCATACGACGGATACATAAGTTTTATTTATCAGATGGGTAGTCAGTTTTCCATACCATTTGTTGAAGATTCGGTTCTTTACCCAGAAATTTGTAATTCCAGGGGCGCCTGGGTGGCACAGCGGTTAAGCGTCTGCCTTCGGCTCAGGGCGTGATCCCGGCGTAATGGGATCGAGCCCCACATCAGGCTCTTCTGCTATAAGCCTGCTTCTTCCTCTCCCACTCCCCCTGCTTGTGTTCCCTCTCTCGCTGGCTGTCTCTATCTCTGTCAAATAAATAAATAAAATCTTAAAAAAAAAAAAAAGAAATTTGTAATTCCATTATCACATGTAGTATTAAATTTCCATCTGCGTTTGTATCTGTTATAGAACTTCTGGTCTGTTGCATTTGTCTGTCTGGAAATAGGAATATTTTCAACACCAAATTGGCTTCTGGAATTATTGAACAAAGAATTAAACAGAATTATAGAATGAAAGGATAAAATCAAAAAGAAGTTCTGTGATTTCTAGTTGCCTTTTAAAGAGAGACTTTTTATTAGAAAATATTTAGGCAGTGTTGAGTTCACAAGGCATTATGTAGGTCTAGTCAGCATGCAGCCTTTTTTACCATGAAGTCTGATATCGTGTGCAGAGATTATAGATGACCAAATTGAGGGAATAGGCCATTATTATAATATTGTTGGCCCATTGTGCACTTCTTTTATTAAATTAGAAAACTAATGTCACAGATAAAGATACAGTACTTCATTAAGGCTTATCGATATCAAAAAGTTTAAGTAAGTGTATATAGAATGTTAAATGCTTACCTTTTAAAAATGGAAAATATCTTTTTCCTTAAATGTTTATATTTTTGTACATAGGGGGATGAAAAATAGCACTAATAACTATTTTTATTTTGTTAACTTTTGTGTATTTCTGGCAGAGATTCTAAAGAATGTACATTTAAAAGGTAAAAGATGTTTAAAGTATAAACTTTAGTGTTTTTACATTTATTGGCACATTTATATGTGTAGAGAGAAATACAATCTGAACATATCACCATTTATTCATAGACAGTAGTACACAGTTCTCTTGTTTAGGATGTCAGTGAAAATCCTCTCTTCTTCCAGCTTTACTGTATTTATAATTACATTGTATTTACCTAGACATTACCTAATCCATTTTAACGTTATTTACTATTGGAGAAAGGTGGTACTATTTCCAAGTCAATAATTTGTAGCCTCAAATTGCTCTCATAGAGTACTATGTTACCAAAAAAGAAACTTGAATAATACCATTATGCTAGTCTTCCTGTGGATGAAATTTAATATCTACTACTCAATGCCAAAATTTGAGCAATTATAGACAAATTTATGTATGAGCATAATAGGTAGCTCAAGAGGACATCAAACTCCTAAGTTATTGTGGAAGCATCTAATAAAGACATAGGGAACGTATTTTGAGGACTGAAACATATTCCAGAGAACTTTTTTTTCCTTGCTGAAGCATTTAGAGTTTTTATTATTTTTCTTGATATGTGTATAGTGGATGCTACTTGTAGGTTGGGGAGGAGAAGAGATGTGAAGGGATGGGCAGCAGCCACAGAAGGCGAGGGTGAGGTAGATGGGTGAACACAGGGAATGGTTTGAGAATCCATATAAAGTGTTGTTTAACCTCAAGATGACACAATGTTAGACAACTAACCCTCTTCCGGGAGGAGACTGCCTCTGTGGAAAAGCTCTACCAGAGAGGCTACAGATGAGGGAACTCCACTTAAGAGAGTGGGGATGATGTGTATATGAAAACAGATGTACTAAATTAAAAATGTGAGCCTGAATAGTGAGATTCCTAGCCTTATTTCCCTGTCAAGTTCCTGAAAGCCAGTAGCTGGGTTCATATTATGTAGTCAAGAAATTGGAGGATTTTTTTACTGACATTTGTATTTCCCCATGGAAAAAATAACTGGCCACCTGATTGCCATCAAATGAAGCCCATCAACCTATACCTTAATTCATGAAAATAGGACTTTTACAGAGTGTTTTAATGCCTCAGTCTTAAATATGAACTAACAGCTTAAGATCACCAGACATTTGAGGAAAGCACACACTACAGAAGATGTTTTTAGTGTTCTTTCCTTAAGGGCTGACAATCAAGAAAGACTCAGAGACCGCATTGTTCTGTTGTCACTGTGAATGGAATTTAACACTTAATCACTGTTTGAGATTATACGTTTCCTTGGTTACTTATTAATTGTTGGAGCACAGGTGCCCATAACATTTTTCTGTCAAAGACCAGATAGTAAATAAGTTAGGCTTTGTGGACCATTCAGTTTCCATCACATCTACTCAAATCTGCCATTGTAACACATAAGCAGCCCTAGATATTATGTAAACAAATGAGCATAGTTGTGTTCCAGTAAAACTTTATTTACAAAAAATAGGCCATGGGCCCACTTTGACCTGCAGATTGTAGTTTGCTGACACTTGGTCTCGTCCATCTAGTAGATAGATCTATGAGAGCAGATATGCCATAACACTTGTATTGTCTCTCCAAGGGGCTAGAAAATATTAAATGTTGTTTGAATGAATTAAGAAATCTGTACTATACTTTTCCTGAGAATTTTGTGGGCTTCCTCCTGTAGATACTCACTGTGCTTTCTAAAGCCCAAAGAGTGGTGGTGGTTTGTTTGTTTGTTCGTTCTTTTTTTTTTTTTTTTTTTTTTTAAACACCCAAAGCAGAGCTTGATCTCATGACCTCAAGATCAAGAGTCACATGCTCTACTAACGGAGCCAGCCAGGTGACCTGGGTGGTGGTGCTTCTTAATGCTTCATTTTAATGAGATCTTTGGAATATAACCAGTTTATAAGCCAAAGACTGCTGGTGTTCAAAATATTGTAAAGGAGCTTTTGCTGAACTAAGTGCTCTTTGGTAAGGGAAGAACTTCTCTTAACATTTATAATAATAGGATGACAACTTGGGAGATAAAAAATATAGATAATTGTCAAACCAACACTAGGATCCAAGCTGTCTTCAATACTAATCAGGACTTTTTAACTATTATAATTTTGTTCACTTAAATATCTTGTAGTTAGGGAGACACTTGGAGTCCAGGGCCCAGACGACCATATATATATCTCTTCCTGCAGTGGGGAAAAAATGATCTTGTAGCTAGATTTTTAAGTTTCTTTCACACATACTATTTTATATCCTTGTTCTATCTGCTGAAAACAAAAAAGCTCTAAGAAAAATGCTAGGAACAATAACATTTAATGAAATTGTTTTATGGACTTTTATGATCAGTATTACTTTTGTTTTACAGTAAACCTATGATGGACTTGTTGATATTCCTCTGTGCACAATACCACTTAAATCCATCCAGTTACACAATTGATCTGCAGTCAGCTGAAAATAACCCCATTAAATTTAAGCCAAACACACCAATAGGAATGTTGGAGGTGGAGAAAGTCATTTTAAAGCCAAAAATTTTGGATAAGAAAAAACCTATGCCAATAATACCAGAGGTAAGAATGTCACTGTGATTTTGATGTCTTCTGGCAAAAATACTAAATTGATTTTTCAGTCATTACCTGCAGCTCATATTTATTTCAAATGAAATAAAAATAGACTTTCCTGGTTAAATTTGATGTGAATGTGGTTATCTTGTTTGCCTCGGCCACTTTGTTTAGGAATTATTTGGTTATCAATCTTTGGATTAACTAGAATTTGGGGAATACTTTCGATTTTAGACACTTTAAAGTGATCTGTAGGACATATCAGGATCTGACAATTATAAATGATCTGCATTTTAAATTACTTTTTTTAAAAGTATTTTTTTAAGATTTATTTATTTATTAAAGAGCATGAGTACACGAGTTGGGGCAGGGGGAGAAGGAGACAGAGAAGGAGAGAAGCAGACTCCCCACTAACACGGAGCCCTATGTGGGGCTCACTCTCACGATCCTGAGATATAACCTGAGCCGAAATCAAGAATCATACACTTAACCGACTGAGCCACCCAGGTGCCCCAAAAAGTATTTTATATGTACAGGAAAGTTTTAGACTCTTTTAATGAGAATTTATTTAAGAATTTATTAAAATATATTTTGGTTTTTCTGTACTTGGTAAAATATGGTGGTTGTAACTTACTCTAAATCATTAATTCAAGCTATATAATGACTCAGTTTTCTGTAATATATGAATTTTAAACAAAAAAAATTTTTTTTCGACCGCAATCATTCTAATACCAATTCTTTATTTATAAAATTTTTCTGTTTCTATAAGCTATAGAATTTTATGGGTTTCAAGAAATATTTTTTCATTAGGAATGTCAACATTAATATACTGGCCTTTATATATTTCCTGAAGTTAAATTAATAGTTTATTTATATATGACTTGAGTGTATATATTCTCATATTTTTTTCATGTTGTTATGCAGCTTTTTATAAAATAGTTAAGAATTTTTTTTTAAAGATTTTATTTATTTATTAGAGATAGAGACAGCCAGTGAGAGAGGGAACACAGCAGGGGAGAGGGAGAGGAAGAAGCAGGCTCCTAACCGAGGAGCCTGATGTGGGACTCCATCCCGGAACGCCGGGATCATGCCCTGAGCGGAAGGCAGACGCTTAACGCTGCGCTACCCAGGCGCCTCTAAAATAGTTAAGAATTCTTAACTGTGTAGAACACATTTATACTGATATTAAGAATTAATTAGGATATTGGACTATTACCAATCTAGATACATATGTATCTAGGTGGAAATAATATTTATTTTACAGCATGGGATTATACATAGTATTTTAGTTTAATGAATACGTATTAAGCTTTAATGATCTGCAAACTGCAGATTTCACTTAGCATGGTAACATGTTTCTAAGTTCCATTTGTATACAAGAGTTAATTGAATTACATTAAAATGATATGTTTAAAATCTTCTCAATAATTTTATTTAGTACTAGATATCTAAATCAGGAATATGTTAATAGTCTTTACTAATATATTAAAATTAGCCAAAGTATTATTGTCAAATAATAGAGACATTAGGTAATCACAATAGCTAATGTTTATTTGTTGATCGCTTATATGTGCCAGACATATGCTAAGTTTTTTATATGGGTTATCTCATTTATTTTCCTTTCAATAGAGAACAGCACAAAAATTTTATATTTTAACCAAAATACCCTTTTTTTCATCGAGACAACTGACAAACCATTAGATAAATATTCCTCAACTAAAGCATAAAATAGAACGTGTAAAACTCTGTATTACAATGGACATTTGTTTATTTTATAATAAATATTTTAGGGAACAAGCAAAATTATCAGTAGTATCAGTTATGAGGCTTGTATGTTCCCTTTTAGATTTAAAATCTAATACCTTACAAGGATTATGGATTTAATCTAGATTATATAATCAAATTATTTCTAAGAATATGCTTCAGGAAAGAAAAAATAATAATTTTACACCAAAATAGAAAAATACTGTTTATTGTATGACTGTATAATTGGATCATCACTTGTTGTAGACATCATTGTAGAAAAGTTTTAGTAAATAAATTATTTAATAGCTATGTCTTTAATCTGTGTTTCAGAAAACTGTGAGAGTAGTGATCAATTTTAAGAAAACACAGAAGACAATAGTGAGAGTTAGCCCACATGCACCACTCCAAGAACTTGCCCCCATTATATGCAGCAAATGTGAGTTTGATCCACTGCATACACTGTTGTTGAAAGATTATCAATCTCAGGAGCCCCTTGATTTGACAAAATCTCTGAACGACCTGGGACTAAGAGAATTATATGCCATGGATGTCAGCAGAGGTAAGTAAGACTTTTTGTTTTATTCATTTGACAGGATGTGCATATAAGTGCCTGTATTGTGTTTACATATAGGGTTTCTGAAGTTCATTATGGCAAGTTAATGGATCCTATAAATAGAAGTCAATACGTGTCAGTGAAAATAAGAGAAAATGAAATATAATAAAATTTAACTTGATTTCAGTTCTTGAAATTAGAATAAAAACTTGCCTTTCTTAGTTGTCATTCACATTTTACACTTTTCCATCAATCTATGAATATTTTTTGGTGGGATTTAACTTAATTCTTTGTGGCTTTAAGATTTAAACAGAAAATAAAGATTCACATTTAAATTCATTGTTGATTTAATCAAGTGTGAATTACTGTAGACTCACCATGGTTTTGTCTGAGTCTTAATTATCATTCAAATTTGTAAATTCCTTGACAAATTTTTTTCTAGTTTCACCCAAAATCAACTAGCTTATAAAATAAATCTAACTCCCCAAATTTTTAAATAAAAATAGCTTGCAGTATTAATCTATAGAAATAATTTAATGTATTCCAATTTAGAGTTCTTAGATAATGTTTGTTTCTATGCTAATAGACAACTGCAAACTTATTTAGTCAACATGAATCAGCTTTATTAGAAACAAAAGTTTAGTGAAGGTTGATTACCTTCTACATCCTCTGTGCATGGAGCACTTTAGACTTTATCCTGAAATTGTGGACTTATATAATCCATAGACAGCTAAAACTCAGTGATGTTTTATACTTGAACAAACATCATCTTTAAAGCCAATTTACCCTCTTTTACCCCCTCCTTCTGTAGCCACTTCTGTTACTGCCTTCAATAAATCGTCTTTACAAGGTAAGACATATGAATCAGTAGAAAAAATTATAACAAGAAATCTCTATTTTTATTGGATAAATTGAAAATAAGCTGCTAATTTTACCTGTTTTCTTAACATTACTAATGTGTACATTCTGTAAGAAAACCTTTGGCTTTTATTTCCCGAAAAATAATTTATATGCCCCTTCTTGATTTCTGAAATTAATACAATAATAACATTTCAATAATTGATTAAAAATTAATATCATCCTAAGAATGTGAAAACATTTTTTTCAAGATTTATGTATTTATTTGAAAGAGAGAGAGACAGCACAAGCAGAGAGAAGAGGCAGAAAGAGAGGGAGAAGCAGGGAGCCTGCTCCCTGCTCAGTGGAGAGCCCAATGCAGGGCTCAATCCCAGGACCCTGGGATCATGACCTGAGCTGAAGGTAGACACTTAACCGACTCAGCCACCCAGAGAAACATATTTTTGACTCTCAGAACAGAAAAAAAAAATTAATTTGCTGGGTTCTTTAGGTATAGTTGCTGATAGTTTGGTGGTACCATGGAAGGATCTCAGATTATTTACATCAAACAGTTATTCAGAGTAATCAGGGTATATTCATCATAGGAGATATTTGCAGCGTTAAATCGTGAATATTTTAGAATAACATGGAAAATGCTTATGCTAAAATTAGCTTTTAAACCATTTAAGTGTGTTTAATATAATATGTAAAAAATGTTTTTCAATAAAATTTCTGAAAGGAAGTACCTAAAACATTTTAATACTGTTTACCTTTGGGTGGTAGGGCAATGGATGATTTTTTTTCATCCTTTTTTTCTTTATATTACAGAACTTTATAATAGGAATACATTACTTTCATAGAAGAAAATTTTATTAAAAATTAGCCATTAAAAAGGGATAGGCTTAGATACTTGATTACTATAATAATTACCACACTACTAAAAAAAACCAAAACAATAAGCTATACCCATGTGTTATTGGAATCTTCTACTAAAAAAAACCAAAACAATAAGCTATACCCATGTGTTATTGGAATCTTCTTTCTTTACCACTTCCAGTTTTCCCATAGCACAATAAGCCTCTCATTTCCAAGGAGTAAGTCTACATAAGTAATAATATGATTCTTTATTATTAGTGGCTATCATGAAGACTAGGTTAATCAAAGGAGCTGAAAATTGTAATGTTCGTAAAACGTGTGCTGGCTAATAATCAGAAGATAGACGTTTTTAAATTCTGAAACTGCATTAGCTGTCAAACTCATTTAGCAAGCCAATAGGGCAAATAGCTTTTTATCTGTCTGGGTCTCACTTTCCACTTCTGTAATAGTAGATTGGAAACAGTGGTTTCTCTGCTTTTTTTCCAGTGGCAACATCCTGGTACTTGTACTTGGCTTTGCCATTCTCTATATACATAACCCAAAGCAAATTCCATAATCTTATTGGCCTCATTTGGAAGGTGTTGAATGCATTGTTTTGTAATATCCCTTACACCAAAAAAGTATGTCTTTATTCAGAGTACTAAATGTTGTGAATATAATCTTAAGAAGTAGGAATAAGAAAATTAAGAAAGCTAATTTTATGGTGTCAGAATCTCCAAGATCAATCCAAATGCTGTAAATGGCTCTACCTTCGTATTTTATCTAATATTATCAGAAGTATTAGGACTTTGTATGCAGTTACTTATAGCCTCTCTTCTGGAAACAGGAAACTGTAAATTTGAGTTGTTTTTCTAAGTAAGCTGAAACCCTTATGTTTCTTAGTGTTTAACTCTGACTTGTGGTGATCTCTGCCATAGAGCTGTAAGTGAAGACTTAGGTTGACTAGTATGGAGTATGTCAGGGTGCCTGGAAATACTTTACCAAAATTAACTTTATGAAATACTTTGGTTATATTTATTGCCCTGTACCACCATGTGAAATATCTACATTCAGTTAGTGGAAGATTCTGTCTTAAAATGAAATAACATTTCTTAAAAAAAAAAAAAAAGAAAGAAAAGTCAAAGGTATTATACATCATCGATGAGTAGATATTATATTGAATTCTACCATTTAATGGTGTGTGTCTTGGTTCAAGTTATTTAAAGTCTGTGGTCACCAGGGCTTCAGATGTATAATGGGACAGTACTATCTGCTTCCATTTCTTCACATTCCCTAACTTAGAAGAAGGACTCAAAATGATAACTTGTGATAATTTCTGATAATCCTCTTTGGATTGTTCTAGAAAAGAAATTATGCATGTGAAAAAATCTGTAACCATAAAGTGCTATCCACATGTTCATTATTAGTTAGTATTGTCGACAAACTCATTGTACAGAATGCATACTGCTTGATATTTAAAGCATCAGATTTATGAAGTTTTAATTTGTGAAATATAATTCTCCTTTAATGTGTTATTGAGGCATATCACATTAATATATTTATTGGCATTAACTATATTTGCTTTCCTGGAGTAGCCCCTACTTTGTCATAATTTATTTAATTTTTAAACTTTTTTTAAACAAAAAGACTGTATATGTAGTCCTAAGAAAGGGGTATATATTTAAGATTTAAATGTATTCAAGACCATACATTTACCTCTAAGTGCTGCTTTCGACATATCCCACAAATTTCAATATACAGTACTTTGTTTCCAATATCACGGAAATTATATTGTGATTTATCATAAAACGCATATGTGCTCCTTAGTAGAAATGTTTTCAAAATTGACATATTCCCCACTCCTTGTTTCTCTCTTTCTCTCTCTCTTGTTTAAAAATTTGCAATTCATTTGTTGAAGAAACTGGGTCTTTTGTCTTACCGAATTTCCCACATTGGAATTTTGTGGATTGCATCCTGTGGTGCTACTTAACATATTTCTTGATTGTCTCTATTTCCTGTAAATTGACTGTTAAATCTAGAGACTGATCAGATTTGGGTCAGATATTTTCAGCAAGAATACTTCATAGGTGGGATTATATACTTCCATTAGCAGCCATGTAATAGCAAGTTACATTTAGGCATATGTGTACGTACATAAGCTCTGTACCCAGTGTGGGGCGCAAACTCATTGACTGCAAGATCAAGAATCTCATGCCCTACCAACTGAGCCAGCCAGGCACCCCGCAAGTTATCTTTTTTGATGTTAGCTATCAATAATCATTGCTTAAATCTTGATTAGGAGTTGGAAAATAATCATAGCCTGCAAATATTCCTTTAATTATTAATTGAGATATTTCTGAAACAGCAAATTTCCCCATTCAGCTACTTGTCTACCGAGGTAGAATTCATTCAGAAGAGGCAGGAAAAGCGTGATTCTTTTCCTTAATCAGTATTTATTTAGTTATAGAGAGAATCTTTTTTTTTTAAAGATTTTATTTATTTATGTATTTTAGAGAGAGAGTGTGGATGGGGTGGGGAAGGGGCAGAGGGGAAGGGAGACCATCTGAATTGGACTTCCTGCTAAGTGCAGAGCCCGATGTAGGGGCTCGATCTCAGGACTCTGACAGTCAGACCCTGAGATCAGGACCCTGAGATCATGGCCTGAGTGCAAACCAAGAGTCAGACGCTTAATGCATTGAGCCACTCAGGCGTCCCCCTTCATCAGTTTTTAAAATAACAGACTGTTTCCTTAGCTATACATAGAGGTAAACAGTAAGGATCAGTTATTTTTTCAGCATCACTACAAATCATGGAATTAAACATGCACAAAATGTTTTAATTTATTGAGTAGTTCCTATGATGCCCAAACTGTCCTAACCTTGGCCAGTAAAAACTGTATCAGATTGACTCCTGTGCCCTTTTAAAATGACCTCAGTGGACTCTGATTTCTTTCTCTCTGCTATAACTAGATATTCCAGACTCATCTTTACAATCCTTGGTACTGACAAAGAGTCAACCATTCTTGTGCAATCAAGGTCCCTTTTTAGTGGGAAATGGCGTTTAGAGGCCATCTGGGACAGGGTTACTCAGCACTACTGGCTTTGTCATTGTTTGTGGGTCTTCTCAGTTAACAGTAGGAAATACTTTTTGGAAAATGGAATGTTAATATGTAATCATGAAGTTTGACAATTGCCCTTCGGATTACAATGTAGTTTCTTCATTTTGACACTGTTGACATTTGGGCCTGGATAATGCTGTGCTGTTGGGGGCTGTCTCGTGCATTGGATGGTGTTCAGCGTCATCACGGACCTCTACCCTGTCGATGCTGGTAGCACGTTCTCCTGCTCTACCCTAGTTGTGACAACCACAGTTGTCCCCAGGCCTTGTCCAGTGTTCTCTGGCATGGGAGTGGGGCAAGATTGCCCCCTGGTTGAGAACCATCATATTAAAGAAGTAATCATTTGAAACAATAAAGTACTAAGTAATTATAGTGAATCATGTTTTGGAGAGTAAAATATTTCATAATTGTTTTAGCTCGGAGATAAAATAAAATTCAAAATAAACAAAGGGACAAACTGTTGATAGCTTCCTGTCTCACTTAATTCAAAGTGTCCATTTTACTTGAAATGTTGGTAAATGCGGTAATTGTGAACACAGACTCTGAGTCACAAAGAATTGAGTTTATGTCCTATCTCTGTCATTTCTTGATGGTTGGCCCCAAGTAAGTACGTATGTTCATTTCTTTAATTTTCAGATTGCTCTGCTATGAAATAGGAACAATAACACTAAATTTCCTTGTTGCTTTGGGAATTAAATACGATATGCCTGGCGGAGTGCATGGTTCATAGTAGATCATAATTAGTAGCTTTTATCATTGTATAAATTTTTCAAGAGAAAGTAATTGAAGGAAAACTTGGAGGTAAAATCTACAATCCCATGTACAAAAGTAAGAGGTTTTTCTTCTGTTTTAGAATCCTGCCAAATATCACAAAACCTAGACATTATGAAGGAGAAAGAAAATAAAGGGTTTTTCAGCTTTTTTCAGCGCAGTAAGAAAAAGCGGGAACAAGTAAGTATGTCTCGTGTAATATTTTATAAGATTTTTCTCAGCTGTTTTTAATTGCATGTGCTTTTTATCTTGAAATGACTGATAGGTTTTGTCTTTTCATCCTTCATTAGACTGCAAGTGCCCCTGCAACCCCTCTAGTAAGTAAGCATCGCCCCACTTTTACAAGGTCCAATACCATTTCCAAGCCGTATATTTCAAACACCCTGCCATCGGATGCACCCAAGAAGAGGCGGGCTCCGCTGCCTCCAATGCCAGGCTCTCAGAGTGCCCCCCAGGACCTTGCCCATATCCAGGAGAGGCCAGCTTCTTGTGTAGTGAAATCCTTGAGTGTGGACGAAACAGAGAAGGTACGTAATTGTGTTGTGTGTTGTGTTTTTAGAATGGGGCAGGGGACCACCTGTTTTCCCTCCTACTTGTCCTTTTCCACATAGACTGCTAATAAGATTAGTAACAGTCACTAATACCTAATAAGATGAATAACTTGTTGGCACTGGGAAGAGATGACATATGTATAGTTCTGTGATGCAGCAAAGAATAAATGTGTCAATTTTAAGTAGCTTTTATCTTCAAGTAAATAAATCACCCATAATCTTAAAATCCTGGCCTACTAAGGCCCAACCAGAGGTGCTTGCTTGATGCATATATTGGGAATGCAAATACTCAATTTCGAACTTTTATTTTTCATGGCACCAAAGTCTTTATGTTGCATTCATGGGTTTCTGGCTGGATGTATCTTCTTGACCTGACTCTGGGATTCTCACAGGGAAATCCAGATGTCTTATTGGTACATAGACTATAGTTTAAAAAAAAAAAAAGAAAAGAAAAAAGGTCTTTTTATATAGAATATATTGCAGTTACTTTTGTATACTCTTGTGTTCAAAGCAGTGTTCTGGGTATGTGTTTTCCCCATACTGACTTACTGTGGCTTCTGTTTACTCCTACATTTCCCTGGAGTATGCTGTTTTGTGGAAATCCATTTGCAAACTACTTTTCATGCCTATAAAATGTGTACATTCTTTGCTTTATTCATATGGATTATAAATGAAGTTTTAAGTAAATGCGATTAAACATGAGACTATATATTTTGTTGCTTGTAATCAGACAAATGATTCAGGTAACTTTGAGAGCAAATTTTATTTTGAGATATTTGAGACACTGAGAAGTTTTCTTGTATCGACTTGAAGGACTTTATTTCTCCTTGGAAGTTTAGTAAACTAAATGCTCAAGTAAACCAACTCCTCCCAACCAACTAATAAACATTTCTGTGCTTTCTTAACTTTAAAAATTTTTAACTATAATTTTTAATCGTAATTTATAAACTATCGTATGTGCCCTTAGAAAGCAAATAGCAAGGCGGCTGGAGGACTCAGTCTGTTAACGGTCTGCCTTTGGCTCAGGTCACAATCCTGGAGTCCTAGGATCGAGCCCTGCGTCGAGCTCCCTGCTCAGCAGAGTGTCTGCTTCTTCCTCTGCCCACCCCCCACCCTTGCTCCCCCCTCACCCATGCTGTCTTTCTCTCTCGCTCTTGCACACTCTCTCAAATAAATAAAATCTTAAAAAAAAAAAAAGTAAATAGTAATCAGGGTAGAAATGAACAACAACAACAACAAATGCTTAAACTCAGTAGTTATTTGAAAAATCAACTATTAAGCTGTCTTATTTCTATTAAGATTTTCTTGTCTAACGTCCCTTGTATAAAATCTCACCTTACAAATCAGGAGGATAGCTATTTTTTCAAATGGTAGAATCATTTGCTACGAAGTTTTCAAAAGTAACTGCTTGGTAGTTGGGTGAAGTGTTACTTGGTTCAGTATTAACATCTGTGTGGGAGTACCTTAGGGAACAGGAACCATATTCAAAGACATGGGAATGTGAAGACTATGGCATGCCTGGGCATGAATGAGAAGCAGAGACTGAAATTGAGTGAGAAAAACAGAGGCCGAGTCAGGGTCCCCAAAGACTTCATTTTGTGGGTGTAACTCCTTTACATTTCTTCATAGTAAGTCATTTAAAAGGTAGAACTTTCAGAATTGTTTTAAATTTTTAATTACCAAAGTCTCTCTTTTCTTTATGTAGAAATAAATCTTAGCCCCTGGTCACAAATCTTTATTCCAGATGACCTTATGCATTCTATTTCAGTAAACTTCCTCTGTGCTTGGACCTGAAGAGGTCTACATTGTCTAATAGTCTGCCTCTTAATATTCTAAACTGGCTTCCAGTGGCCTCACCAAAAGCCATTTCTTTTGATTCTCACCCTCTGCTCTATGACCAGTTGATGCTCCCATGTTAAGTAATCTTTTTTTTTTTTTTGTATGTTGCCTTTGGCAAACTGGACATCTTTATACAATTTTCTAATTATTTTTTCTTTGATCTGGACATCTGGGTAGTTCTTTGATGTACTGTTAAGTAGGACCCAGAATTATTTGTTCCTCCCTAGAGAAGCTAAGGAACCATTTTTTATTTATTCATTATAAAAATTCTAAATAACTAAGCCATGGTTTGGGGTGTGTGTGTGTGTGCGCGCACATGTGCGTGCATGAACTCATGCCTTCCTAGGCATCTCAGCACTTACTTCCTTAACTTCTTCACTGTATTTGATGTGCAAAATCACCCCTTTGGTCTTGATTTTCCTCTCTTCCTTGGTCCTGATTCTCTTATATTTCAGCTCTCTCTCTCTTTTTTTTCCTCGCCTCCACTTCCTTTACCTGTTTTCTAAATTTGGAGGTACCTGAATCCATGGTCTTAGCATATATTTACTGTACTCTTTCGGAGAAGACATGTTCTTTGTTGAGTTCTCAACTGCAGTGGTTTGAGTGGTATCCCCCCAAAAGGTATGTTCAAGTCAGGGATCTAGAGATAAGATCCTTGTGGACTTTAGGCTGGCCCCAAATCCAAAGACTGGTGTTCTTGTAAGCGGGAGAGACACATGTAGTGAGACAGAAAGGAGAAGAAGGTCATGTGATAAAGCAAGCAGAGATGGCAGTTATGCTGCCATAAGCCAAGGAATTCCAGGAGCCACCAGAAGCTGGAAGAGGCCAGGAGGGATTTTCCCCTCGTACTTTCGGAGAGCTATGGCCCTGCCAACAGCTTGATTTCAGACTTCTGGCTTCCAGAACTGCAAAAGAATAAATGTCTGTTGTTTAAAGCCACTTGGTCACAGTAACTAATATGTCCACTTTGTAATTCCAATCCCAATATTTTATTCCAGTTGCAGACTGAACTCCTGGTTGCTTATTCACTCATCACTCCCTGAAAATCCGCATATTGAAAATCAAGCTTATTTTTGTTCTTTCAGTTTTAAAAGCTCTGGATCATTTTCAATGTGTTGTTGTTTTTGTTTTTGTTTTTGTTTTAATTTTTGCATCCAGTTAGTGAGTCCTTCATTCATTCTGCCTTTCTTATCTTCCCTTGTCCCTTTCTTCCCTTCTGCTGAAGTCATGCCTCAGAGAAATCCCGAGTGCACAGTAAAAAGAAGACCAGTGCTTAACTTGTCTTCCTAATTCAGAAACTTTGATAACTGGCAGTTACTTTTGAGGCATTCAGGGCCCTCTACAAACTGATCAAAATGGCGGAGGGGCAGTTCTACTTTTGTTTCTTTCTTTTCAGCCTTGTTGAGGTATCATTGACAGAGAAAATTAAAAGGTATTTAAAGTGTACATCGTGGTGATTTGAAATACATATACATTGTGAAAGAATTCCTGCCATCTGGTTAATTAACACATCTATCACCTCACATATTTATTTTTGTGCGCATGCAAGCCTGGGGTGTGGGGGGGGGGGACAGAAGGAGAAGGAGAGAGAGAGATCTCAAGCAGGCTCCACACACAGCTTAGAGCCTGATATGGGGCTCAATCTCACAACCTGGAGATCATGACCTGAGCCGAAGTCAAGTGTCAGTCGCTTAGCAACTGAGCTACCCCGGAGCCCCTTTACTGCTTGTTTTACATTTAAAGTAAAAAATAGTCATTATTACTATAGACATTTTATATTAAACAACTTACTTTTGAATTTGAAGCTTTAAAAAGATGCTGTTTTGATGACTGAAAGTAATAGCAGGCTGGGAAAAAATATCTGGAAAGAAATTATTTTCAAATCCCTGCAGAATTTTGGATATATTCTTATCCTGGAGACTTTTTATTGTTTAGGAATCAGAATAAACCACAAGGGTGCGCTATTTAGCAGACCTACAACAGTCTGATTTTTTTTACACCCCCCCCAAAAGTATCCTTTAATAGAGCAGAAAGGAAATACTGGAAATAGTTACGTTATATTAGAAATAGCAAATGCTTATCTCTTGTGTGTGAAGTGTCAGAAAATAGAGCTAGAGAGATAAATAACAGTAATGCATGACAAAGTGATTTCTAATTAATGCAGTTTTATTCATTTTGAGCTTTAACTTCATGTTAGTATTCTCTTAAGTAGTCATCAGTATTCCGTTTGCCTTACACAGGCTTACAGATAAGTCGGTCTATCTGTAGCTTGGAAAAAATCTTGTTCACCACATCTATTTTATGCTTTTTGGCTGTCAGTATTTAATACTTTGTCTCATTTCTGCAAGGCATTTCTCCATACTGGCAAATTAAAGTATTGGATAGTGATTTTGGAGCTTAAACTGAAACTCTTCACATAAAAGGCTGTTGATTTTCTGAGCTAATTTTGGCAACTGATTGTGCAATTTCCAAAGAGGATTCAATAAAGATCCAAGTCAGTAAAATAACGTATCCTAACCTGTTTTTTGGGGGACAGTTTTGCTACTAAATTATTTGATCCACCTGAAGAATACATTTTAAAGAATACATAGTTTACTGTCATTGCTACCGTGTTGTTTTCTCACGTCCCTAAATATCTAGGTACTCCTTTACATTTCAAGCCTTGTATCCTGTTCCTTATAAAGGTGAATATACGATCTTCTCTGGAAGTGTTCAGTTGCAGAAGAAAACTATCCAATTAGAAATTTTCTGGCAGTTTTTCTCTGATCTTTTTGAGCATTTTGTGACTATGATTCTGCCTGAGGATTTGAAATGCCATTTATGCAAAAACATATGTAATGGCTGGCCCCTACTGTTGTTTACCTAAATCGTATCACATGTATTCCTGTATAAATGCATACAGTTATTTACAGTAAGATTATACGTATATAGTTATTTACGTAGATTGTCATTTATTTCACACATGACAAAAGTCAGAAATGCAATGACATTGTCTTAAATCGACAATCACTTAGACTTCTGGGATCGAAACTAAGTTCTGAAATGCAGTATCTATACCGTGTTCATTGACCAGGTTTCTGTGGGGAGCACACGTAATAAAATCTGTGGCCAAAGGAGGTCCTAGTGTTATTGACAATGAGCCTTTTAAGAGTATTTTACATGTGAAGAAGAGGAGGAAGAGTTGGACACAAGTTGCAGATAATCTTGACCCATAGGATCCACAGAAACTTTCGGAGAATTCTTTATTTTTGCACGGTTTGGTATGGTTTTGCTCTTTGGAGTTCTGTGTGTACACAGCAGTAAAGCGGCTTTTCCCAGGCTACGAGAATGGTACCTCATTTTCTTTCGGATATTGGCTTTTGGCTGGAAACACAGTAAGGAATTATCTTGAACTTTTTATTTGGTCTCATTTTGCATTCTGGTGCAGACAAACACTCAAATGTTGAGAAATGGAAATACTTTGCCATCCAGTATTATGCAAGTGAAATTTAATGCTTAAGAGTGTGTTCATTTTTTAATGGCTGATTTAATTGTTTTTAAGAAATGTTTGACAGTATTCATTTTTAACTCAGTTTTACCTTTTAATATTTATCATGGTTTGTAAGCGGGTAAGATGATAGATTGTCACATGTTTATAAAATGTGCAAGAATATTGTTGGTCTTTGTGTCACTTAATGAGTTTTAATACTAGATGTTCTATGCAGAGTCATTAAGGTTGTCATAAAAAGAGCATGTATTTGTAATCTTTAAGAAATCTTTTTGGCTTTTTCTCCAGGTTATCACACAACATTTGATTTTCCCCGCCACTTTCCACTTATATTTATCATATAGAAAGAAAACCACACACATAATTCTACAATTGCCTAGGAACAGTGGTTGCCATGGCATTTTTAGTTTGATATACGGAGTACAGCTGTCTGTATTCCCAAAAATAGGACTTGTTTCATTCAGTAGAGAAATGCACCAGTGCAGCATAATAGGATATAATCTGCTTCTCCCTTGTAAGGCTTTCCCATATATACAAATATACTTAGTCTTGGTAGTCTTAATCATAATTGCAAAATTAATGACTAATGCTTATGTAGCACTTACTCATGTGTCAGACCAGGTACTAAGCACATTACTCATTTAATGCTCTCGAAAGTCCACTGAGCCATTACTTTTTTGGTTTCTGCCAGCTTTACCTCTGAGCCAAATGTAAGAACTATGCTCATTATAAAGTTGTTAGACTTTAGAGAGTAATACTGTTCAAAGAACAATAGGTCATACGTGGAGTTAATGTGGATTTCTCTCCCTTATCTCCCAGTACACAAAAGTTGTGCCTCTCTGAAGGACATACTGTATTAATAAAATATTTAAAATTATCAGTGTTAGGAAGCTTCCTTTACAAGTTCGTATAGTATGAAGCTTACTTAGACTTTCTACCACTATGACATTTGGGACCTCGTGGGGGAGGAAATGCTTTCTTTGGTAATCAGCATGTACCAGAGACCAGGGCCGAGAGAAGCAGGCCTCTTTCCTGGAGCCATGAGGGTAAAACTATGGGGTCACTCGGATAATGCCTGCCATACAGTGTTGGCTCCCCTTTCCGAGATGAACTGAGTTGATCCTAGATTGTTCCCTTGATTGCTACTTTACTTGGTGGGGGACCCCACAGTCAATCTATAGAATGTTCCCTACTCTCCTACCCTACCTCTAGACACTTTTATTCTTTCTGATCACTGATCATGGAGAACCTTGATTACCACCATTGTCTGTCTTTTTAACTTGATCCTGAGCTGATTTCTCCTGATTTCTCTTCTCTCTCTCTCTCTCTTTTTTTTTTTTTTTTGTAATTGGGAATGTATTACTGAGTTAGGCCCTCATCTTTGGGCATTTAAAAAATGTCATTAGTACGGGATTACCACTAATATGACTTGGTTATACGATATCTCAAAGTATTATAGGGTTGATGCAATGAAAGCGCAAGTTGCCTCAGGGAGAGAAGTTTAAAAACCTTACAAGAGTATAACCCAGGTTGTAAAATGTGTGTTTTGTTTTGTTTTGTTTTCTGATCTACATGGAGAAGGGCTGGAAAGGGAGTATATTATGGCAGAAGCAGCCCCACTCTGGCTTAAGAGATAGTCTTGGCTCTACCAGTAGGTCTGTTATTGTCATCATTTTTTTCATTGCCTCCTTTGTCTTCTACTTTGAAGAACAAGCCATTGAACTTCTTAGTGGCTTGGATTTCTTCTCTGTACAATAAAATTTTCTAACTAAATTTCCAAAGGTCTCTTCCAACTCTAGTGCTATCAAATTATTTTATTCTTTTGTTGTCTGTTAAAATCGGCCTTTAACAGATAAAAGTGCTTTGTTACATGGATCTTTGGTTTGATCACTGTTAATCAGATAGTGATGCCTAGTCCTGGTATTACTTCTCTGAGGATTTCTGAAACTCTAAAGGACAATAACGAGATAAAGCACTGATTAACATCTTTCTCCCTGAACTCCTGACTATAACACAAAAGTCAACACCAGTGCTTTGGGCATCAGTAAAAAGAGGTATAGGATACAGAGTTTGAGGAAGATATGCTCAGGTTAATGAGTTTGTTAAATAGAGGGTACAGGTGTTATCATTGACTAATGAGGTGTTTGTATCTAGACTTTGAGAAACCACTTTGAGAAAAATCTAGTGGTAAGCTTGGCTACCCAGAATCTTCTGAAGGGATTAGAATTTTAGTAACCAAAAAAGATACAAGTTACAGGTGGTGGTGGTATTTAGACACCTCTAAGTGAATCCAGCTCTAATCTCATTACTTGCTGTCATAGAATTTATTTCAACAAATAGGATGTTGATAGGACACCCTTAAAATTGGCAGAATAGATGACTGCTTATATGGTGTGGTTTTAAGAGCTCCAGGGCCTGATACTACTGCCCTGTTTCTCCTTACCCTACATACTGTAGTCTGGGACTGGACATATCACCTCTGTTTCTTATACCCCTTCACTGATAGTTGTTTTCTTCATCTAAATTGACCTAGACAGGCTAAGACTTTCAGTGCTGTGAGTGAAGGATCTTAAAACAGGTTTATTGAGAGAACATGAAAGGAGGATATATAAGTCCTAGATTTTTAGGAGTCAGGACGAAGTGCCGTTTAAGGGAGGGGAAGGGTGTGGAAAGAGATTTGGGGTAGCAGTACAAACATGCCCAGTTTCACCATAATAGCATTTTATTTATTTATTTTATTTTATTTTATTTTTTAAAATTTTATTTATTTGACAGAGACAGCCAGCGAGAGAGGGAACACAAGCAGGGGGAGTGGGAGAGGAAGAAGCAGGCTCCTAGCGGAGGAGCCTGATGTGGGGCTCGATCCCAGAACGCTGGGATCACGCCCTAAGCTGAAGGCAGATGCTCAATGACTGCACCACCCAGGTGCCCAGTAGCATTTTATTAAAAACTTCATAAAGAAAGAAACTGGCATATAGGCCTTCATTCAATACAAGTCAAAAAAAATGCATGTGTATGTGTGTATCCAAGTATAGAGGATATGTGTAAAAGGCTGGACACCAGAACTTCTATGAGGTAACCTATGTTTGTTGGGATTTACAGGGATTTCTCTTTTTTTACCTCATCATTGTATGCATTGTTTCCGTCTTATACAAGATTGTGCTAATTTTGTGATCAAATCAGTAATAAAACAATTCATTGTGATTAAAAAAAACTTGCCTTTACAGCTTTATTTTGCAAATTCATTACAATACCTCATACTTCTATATTACATTTACTTTATTATAAGTTTTGAAGTTTAAGAAAACTGACCTGTTGTCTAAGTTGTAAAATTATTTTAGAAAGAATTCTTCCATAAGAGTTAAGAATTCAAACTTGGGGTGCCTGGGTGGCTCATTCAGTTTAGCCTCTGCCTTTGGCTCAGGTCATGATCTCAGGGTCCTGGGGTCAAGCCCCGCATTGGGCTCCCTGCTTCTCCCTCTTCCTCTGCCTCTCCCCCTGCTTGTGCGTGTGCGCACTCTCTCATAAATCAATCAATCAATCAATCAGTCAGTCCTTAAAAAAAAAAGAGTTCAAACTTGACCTTTAGTTATGTAAAAGGTCATGCTTTGGGATATAATTCACAGTAAATTAAATAGTATGTCATAGTATTTGTAGAGAATATCCAAGTTGGAGAAGGATAATGTGATTCTGGTACTTAAGAAGGAAAAGTATGAGTTTTAAGACAGTTTCAAGGGGTGGCTTAGGTTTTCTCCTCTAAGCCATTCCTCCCCACATGTGGAAATCATAAACAAATAAAAACCCAAAGGTTCTAATAGAAACATTTAAAAATCTCCTTGAAGTTGAGCTACTATATTTCTGTCCTTTGATTCAATTTTTTTTCTTATTTTTGTTTGCGATTTTTCCTTTACTGTTTTCTGCAGAATATATTGATTTCAATGACCCACATCTTATAATTCAACCGTGATTAATATGTGATCTAATAACTTGTAGAGAGCTAGTACTCAGTAAATCTACTGAATGCCATTCAATTCTATTTTCTTCAGCTAAATTTAGTTCCATTTGGAACCAGTAAATCCTGATCTGGGTGTGAATTCTGAGGGATTAAGTATCTGGCATGGTTTTCAACTTGACCTTGCCACTTTCGCCAGAGTGTTCTCTTCTCTGTGCAGTATTTTCCTTTTCACAGACTGTAAAATTCAGTGATGTGCATTCCTGTTAAGGGTGCAGTTTTCGCTAATGGCAGGCAGGCTTAGTGACTCTAACTAAAGTAAATAATTGAACATCTCTAATCATTAACCAAAGCGTTTTCCCCTAGTGAGTAGAAACCTCTCTGTGTTCTTGTTTTGTAAACCCTTTGGATTTAAATATAGTTTAATCTCAACTTCATTTAAAAAATTTCAGTCATAATTTGGCCAAAGGAAATGTATCTTGGTGCCAAAAGCTAAAGACCATTCTAAATAGTTTTTCAACTTTAATTCTTTACATTAAATTTATGAAATATTCAAATTCACATATTATACACATTCATATATCCATCACTGAGATTTAGCAAAGTAGTGTGAAATATTGTGCTTTTATTAAATTCCTTAAAGGTAGAATGGAGCTGTCTGAGGTGACCTAAAGGGGGAATTTTTACACATAATGATTTACACACAATGAATTTGGCTTACTCAGTGGACTAACCGCCAGTTCCTGAATGCTGGGCACTGGTGGGGTTTTAAGGTTGATTATTACAGAGATGGACTCTAATAGGACTCTTACTAACACCATCACTGCAGACAAAGTACAATCTAGAGTTAGTACCTCCTTTTATCCATACTTGTCACTCTACATTAGAACTATCATTTGCTTATTTTATTTACAGATCATGTTCACATACTTTAAAATAGATGAGCTGCATGTAACATTAGCTCATACTTGCGGAGCCGGTGCTGTATACTAAGCACTGTGCTGAGTTTTCACCCATGTCATTTCACATCAGCATCCAGCCCTTTCTGAGCTGGAGGTACTGTTAACTTTTCCCACTTTATAGATGAGGAGGCTGAAGGTTGCAGAGACACTAGGTGGCCATGTTCCCTGGTTCAAGCCTGGACATTGTCTGCAAAGCTCATTTGTTTGGTAAGCATGACACTAGTCTGCCTTCCAACTTGCAAACCTCTAGAAGCCTCTCTCCAGTTAGACGCAAGCTCACATTCAAAACTACTGGGTAGGTCAAGCCTGACTAATGCAAAGGTAGAGAGGTCCTGTGCCCTGAAGGGCACAGGAAAACTAGGGCTTAGGGATGCTGCTTGGTTAGGCACTGATGGCCTTCCTCACCTTTTTTCTTTCTTTTTAAAGAATTTTTAGCATTTTATTTATTTTTAATGTTTCAAGTTTTTACTTAAATTCTAGTTAACATATAATGTAATATTTCAGGAGTAGAATTTAGTGATTCACCACTTACATATAATACCCAACGCTCAACACAGCATGTGCCCTCCTTAATCTCCATCACCCAGTTAGTCCATCCTTCACGCCCCTCCCCTCCAACAATCCTCCGTTTGTTCTCTGTAGTTAAAAGTCTCTTGGAACACTTGGGTGGCTCAGTTGGTTCAAGTGTCTGACTTTGGCTCAGGTCATGATCCTGGGGTCTTGTGATCAAGCCCCAAATCAGGCTCCCTGCTCCTCAAGGAGTCTGCTTCTCCCTCTCTGTCTGCCCCTACCACTCCACCCCTCCCCCGGCTTGTGCTTTCTCTCCCAAATAAGATCTTAAAAAAAAAAAACTTTTTTATTTCCTTCCCTCTCTTTTTTCTTTCCCCTATGTTCATCTATTTTGTTTCTTAAATTCCCCATATGAGTGAAATCATATGGTATTTGTCTTTCTCTGACTTATTTCGCTTAGCATAATACACTCTAGATCCATCCACACCATTGCAAATGGCAAGGTTTCATTTTTTATGGCTGAGTAATATTCCATTCTGTATATATACCACATCTTATATATCCATTCATCAGTCAGTGGACACTTGGGCTCTTTCCATAATTTTGCTATTGTTGATAATGCTGCTATAGACATCAGGGTGCATGTGCCCCTTTGAATTGGTGTTTATGTATCCTTTGGGTAAATACCTAGTAGTGTGATTGCTGGGTCATAGGGTAGTTCTATTTGTAACTTTTTGAGGAAACTCCATACTATTTTCCACATTGGCTGCACCAGTTTGCATTCCCACCAGCAGTGTTAGAGGTTCCCCTTTCTCTGCATCCTCACCAACATCAGTTGTTTCCTGTGTTGTTCATTTTAGCCATTCTGACAGGTGAGGTGATATCTCTTTGTAGTTTTGATTGTATCTCTCTGATGCTGAGTGATGTTGAGCATCTTTTCATGTGTCTATTGGCCGTCTGGATGTCTTCTTTGGAAAAATGTCTATTCATATATTCTGCCCATTTCTTAACTGGATTATTTGTTTTTTGGGTGTTGAGTTTGATAAGTTCTTTATGGATTTTTAGATACTGACCCTTTATCAGGTATGTCATTTGTCAATATCTTCTCCCATTCTTTAGGTCACCTTTTAGTTTTGTTGTTTCCTTTGCTGTGCAGAAGCTTTTTATCTCGATGAAGTCCAGTACTTCATTTTTGCTTTTGTTTCCCTAGCAATCATGATTTGTTTACTTAAGCAGCTGTGGTGGTTCAGTGAGTCTGCTTTCTAGAAGTAGCTATTCTTGGGTTAGGAACCTCTCCATTCTTGTGTGCTGGCTACGTATATTCCACCCACATTCCTCAGTGCACACCACTTTTCTTGGTTGCAGTCTATTTAGGAACACCTGGATCTTCTAACTTAAATGCTTCTTCTTTTCCTGTGGGCTTTTACCCAAGAAAAGGGTGCTTGCAGTAGATAGAGAACATCCCTTTCCCAAGGTCCAGGGGTTCCTCCACTTTGGTCTTAATAGTGATGTTTTATTTTACACGAAATAACTCCCGTTTGATTTTTATTTTATTTTACCTGTCCTTCTTAGCTGATTGAAATTATTTTCTAGCAGTAAAAAAGAAAACATGCAGGGGTGCCTGAGGGGCTCAATCAGTTAAGCATCTGACTCTTGATTTTGGCTCAGGTCATGATCCTGGGGTCATGAGATCAAGCCTTGTGTCGGGCTCTGTGCTGGTGGTGGAGCCTGCTTAAGAGTCTCTCCCTACTCCTCTCCCCTGTGCTCTCTCTCTCTCTCTCTAACAATAACAACATAAAACTCTTGTCTCTCTGTCTTGAAAGACAAGAAATAGATATTAAGCTATTTCCTTGAACATTAACACTAATATTATTATACCTCAGGACAAAATTTCTCTTTCTGTCATTAATCTGTTGCGGATTATCTAAACTTACCATTCTTGTTCCTTGAAAACTCCTGCTCTTGGCCCATCTACATAAGTTGTTAAATTTACAGTTTTGTCATAAACGTAGCAAGTTTTAACTATTAATTATAGCATGGAATCTAGTTATCACAGGTCATGTACATCTTTCTGCTACCACTCAGTGACAGTCATGCTGTCTTAGTGTCTTCCTTCTCAGTCTCTGTGATCCAAGCTCTAATAATGTATGTCCATATCTTTTCATGTTACACTTGCAAAACAGGGTAAAGGGAGTTAAGTTCTGTAGGATAAAGTTATAAAAGATGTGCTCCTTCAAAATCTTCGTGTCTTTGCTCTTCTTTTCCCTCTGCTGTCTTCATAAATGCTATTGAAAAATTTTTAGTAAAACTAAAATCTGTGTATTTTGACAAATTTTAAATTCTTTATCCATAGAAATATAAATATCCTGTACCAAAAAAAAAAAAGTTTGCTTATTTTAAGACCTCTAGGGACATAAATGAAATATGTGGGTCTGTTTTTATTTTGTCTTTGAGCTACGGATAGGTTCATATAAACTTGTGAGTCTGCAATATAAATTCCTCCCTTCTAATTTCTGTATATTTTATTATGACCAAAATTTAAGAGCTCTAACTCTTAAACAGATACTGTCATTTGAGAAATTCATGACTAACTCAGGTCATGACTACTTTTATCAGGTAATAGAAAAGATCAATAAATGACAGTGATTGGGAATCTGGCCTAAAGGGGAACACAGGTTTGTATCATAGACCTCATGAGAGCAAACAGTCTAAGCACTGAAACAAGTTTGCAGTGTGGAAGTAGGAGGAAAATCAAATGCTGCCCCAAATTTGTGCATTCAGCAATTACTTATTGATCACTTACTGTGTTCTTACCTGTAAGTAGGTCTGTGAGAGGAGGGCAGCATGCCTTAATAGGGCTTTACTGAGTAAATTGATCTGAGAAATAAAATGGCATATTCTACTGCTTTTGATATTTATATCATTGTTTTGAAAAGTGAAGTGCTGCATTGTTTTAGGAGAATTTTTGGACTTTTTCCTAACGACTCCTAAACTTGTTAATTTTTTAAGATAGCAAATGAAAGTTTCCAAATACGGAGCTATATCATTAATCAAAAGAAGAAAACTTTATATTCTGCTCAAAATGACATTTAAATACTGCTCGTCCAGCTGTATGATACCATGCCTTTCCTTCTTAGCCCTTTATTGCCAAGGGTCCTTCTCCTGATTGTTTCAAAAGTCCAAAGTGCAACTGAAGATCTGTCTCCACATCCACCCTGGAGCTGGTGGGGGGTGAGGGACGGCCCTTAGGTTTAATCAGAATTGGCTTTAGTGACTGAATCAGTCTGGGTTGGGTGGCGGGCTTTAGCTCTTTCCTTGCTGGTTAGGTTGGAGACGTTCTGCAGGAAGGGCCGCCGTATGGAGGGGGAGGGAGCTGTTCATCAGTTGATACAGAGAATATTGAATGGTTTGACTCGCCTTCAGGTCAGCTAGGTGCTACCCTGCCTGCCCCCATGTTAAGAGGAGTTAACCTCGGTGAGGGGTGTGTTCCATCAAGTGCTGCCATTGTGGACCTAACTGTGCTGTGTCCCTAGGAGAGGACACTCCGGGCAGGAGGTGGTCGGAGAGATCTAGGGGCTTGGTGCTTAACTGCTGTAGTCGTCCTCACCTAGACTTCGGCCTTTCTGTGCCGACTGGGAAACTGTTAGCAGGTTTTGAACAAAGTGACCCTAAGCAAAGTTCGGTTTTGATAGGATCCTTTTGCTGGTATGTTGAGAAAGGGCCATAGGGGAACCGTGTGGAAGCAGAGTCCAGCTGGGAGGTGCTTGATGGTAATCCAGACCATGTGGTAGCAGTCAAGCTGATGCGCCAACGGGATGGACTTCATGTGGCGTGAGAGAGAAAGGAGAGGAGGACGACTCCAAAGTCACTGGACTGAACAAATGGAGGAATGACTTGCTCCTTCCTGAAATAGGAGAGACTGTGGGAACAGGACTATTTTTGCTGGGAGAGGGGAAGAAGGGATTATCAGGATCTCAGTTTTAGACATGCCATGTTTGAAATCCCCGTGGATATTAAGTGGAGATCAGATAGAGGATGGAGGCGTAAGTTTGGAATTAATCAGCATATGAATAATATGTAAGTGCAAGGGAATGGAGGAGATTACCAACAGAGTGAACATACATACTGAAGAGAGTGTAGCTAAGGACTGAGATGAAAAAGAGCCGTAAAAGAAAATGGAGCGTTGGGATCTGTCTAGAGTAGGAATGTGGTCATCTGGAAGTAAGTAAAAGAGAATTTTAAGAGGGTAGTCTAGTCTGTTGAATGCTGCTAACAGGTCAAATAAATGAGTTCTGAGAATTAACCAGTAGTTTAGTTGTGGTTGTGGTCATTGACGACTTTGATAGGAATAGTTTTAGTGGATCAAAAGTTGGGAAAAATCTGGTTGGGCTGGTTCCAGTGGGGGATGAGAAATTGGAGACAAAAAGACTATGAACAACTCGTTGAAGCAGGTTGGTTGTAAAGAGAAAGCGTGAGATGGCGTGGCAGTGCTCCAGGAGGCAGCCGGCGGTCTGCCGAGGCGGGCCTGTCTTTGGGTCTGCTGACGGTCACATGCTGGCCGTGTGAGCAGTAGCTGCATATGGAGTCGGTGACCTCAAATGACCTTGCCGTGGGTAGACATATAAATTTTTGAGATGTTTGTCGTTAATACATTAGTACTAAAAAAGAAAGATTAATCAAGCCAGCTGTTTTAACGTCAGATATCCTTCCCTTTTCACCTCTTACTCTACATCCCTATTTTCTCCATATTTTTCTTTGAAAGCTAATTTTTAACTATTATGAGTCCTCCACATTATAATTGGTTGTTGGTATGCCATTCTTCCATGCTGGCCTGAGTTCCTTGAGAAGGACCATATTTTACTTTACTTTACATCTCCGTCTCATAGCTCAGCTCCTGGCACACGGCAGGTACTCCATAAATGTTTTTTGAAGGAATGACTCTTATGTTTCACATTGGCATCTAAAGCAGCTGATGTAAAGGTCAGTGTCTTCCTGAAGTTTGCTGTCAATTTCTAAATACAGATTGTGTCTGGTCATTTTGTTTTCCAGAGTCCCTGTGGAGCAGGCATAGTGAGAACTGGCTCACTGCAGCTCAGTAGTGCATCTGCTGGCAGTTTGTCTTTGAAGAGGACAAAGCGAAAAGCACCTTCCCCACCCTCCAAAACACACCTGCATCAAAGTGATGAAAATAGTCCTGTCACTGGTAATGTTACTTTTCCCGTTAACATTCCATGTGTGTTAGGTCTGGTTTCATATAGACAGTAAAGTAAATCAGGTCTTTTTACTAAAAGACAATACTTAAACTCAGGCTTTTTAATTAATTTTAATAATATTTAGATAGTCCCTGATTTTTCTCACTTAACTATCTTTTTAAAATCTGTAACATAACCAAAAAAAAAAAAAAAAGAAAAAAAGAAAAAATTGTGTAGCTCCCTGATCCTAAAACTGAGTATGTGATCATTTGTGAATCTATTCAGGACACTCTCCTTCCAGGATTGACTGCCAGTAGGAAGGGGAAGCTAAGTTGGCTTTAGTTGTATCAAAGCTGGACGAAGAAATGGCTTCTAACAGAGTTACGGCTATCTCTTCCCAAATTATATACAAATAAATTAAGCTACTAAGGAATTGCTACATTTGTGAATGTGACTTGTATGTAAGTTGTGCTGCTTCTGCCCCCCAGCCCTGCAGGCAGAACATGCCGTTCCTTCGGACAGTGTTTTGGAAGCAAGCTCTCCCACGGGGCTGCCCAGCCCAGGTAGGACACCTTGATTCCACATCACGTAGTTCCTGAAAAAGACCTTTCATGGCAGTTGAGGAATGATTCTAGTTATAATGCTCTGTCTATGAAAGACATACAGATGCTTTGACTCTATTTCCCAGATTTTATATTACGAAATGAAAAATTTTCCACCCTGGGTTGAGTATGAAACTGGCAGAACTCAAAATTTTAGTTCTGTGATGGTAGCTTAAGAACTTTCCTTATGCAGTGTCAGGTTACCACTTATTAATGTCCTTCCCAAGAAGGACACATATTAGTTAGGAATGTACCTTAGTGTGTTCAGAAGAAACTTACACCAAGGTGTAATGTACCATTATTTACACAACTGTCCTAGGTATGAATTTGACATACATAGTGTCCTAATTTAGTGGTAAAAATTTGTCATCAAGAAGTATTTTCTATTATATGGTCACATTTTGAGTTCTCCAAATTAATTAAATGCCAGTAAAAATAAAATAATTCAATTTAATACTGTTTCCCTATATTTTTAATAGTAGCTATTATAAGAATAAATATAAAATTTAATTCTTAGACTTAATGTTAGATGTAAATGAACATGACAGACTAATGTCTAATCAAAAATAGGATATTACTATGCCAGTACTTTAACATGGGGATAATTTTATAGGTATGAAAATTGCTCAATATAACCCTACCTAATTTTCAGAATTAATATTCATAAACACAGGGGAAACTCAGGAACACCCAGATGGTCCTAAATCTTTAATCCTTAGGTGATTTTTAGGAATTTGAGATTTTGACACATCTTATATAAGAATTCTCCTGTCCTCTGTGATTAAAAACATTATCCTTATATCACTAGTCATGATTTTTCTTACTTCTTAAGTCTTACACAGAATAATATCAATGATACTGTTTTGTTCCACAAAGGGATTTTATTAAATAATATCAAACTATATAAGTGAAATGAGAAGACTCAGAAGTATTAGAAAGAAGGTGTGAATGCTATTCAAACTTTGCTTGATATCTGTTTCTCTTTCTTTTCCTTTTATTCCCCTGGTTACCTCTTGTTTAACGCATGGATAATGCTGAGCTAACAAATCTGATTTCTTCGAAATGCTTCTTGTTCCCTGCTCGCCGTAACTCTATTGTCTTAAGTGCCATTTCCACAGACTTTACTTCTTTGGCAGAAGCCTCCCTCGGCCCCAGACTTCCCAGTCATGAACACTGCACTGTGCCCAAACTGCGGGATGAAGACTTTCTCTCCGAATGCCCTGGAACGCCCGAGGCAGCCAGAACGCCTCTGACATGTAGGTGACCGGGCCTTTCCTGCCTGGTGCTTCCTTTGATGCAGATTAAGATTATCCCCACGTAAACATTTCATTACTTGGTCATCCCTTGTGTAAAAATGTCTCAAAGAAATAGTAGTTTCCCCCTTTCACTTGAAATTCTCTTACAGGTTTGGAGTTTCACATTTTCCCTAACCAGATAGATGAATATGGCAAGGCATAAGATGAATAAAATAAGTGGCTTTGGAGGATTTGAGCTTTTGTTCTATTTGGTTTTCTGCTTTTTGGCCAACCTCTTTGAACTCTGTTATTTTCAGTGTTTAACTTTATGAATATAAAAGAATATACATTTTTTTCTTTCTTGGACTAATTTGTTATCTAGGCATGGCTTATTTTCTATAGTATTGTTTTTAATTGGGATTTTTATGTTAAATTATTGGAATTATTTTGTTACCAGATGGCAAAAATTTATAGTTAGGTAATACTTGCCTTTCATTATAAATAATTTTATTTAATTTTTTAATTAATTCAGAATGAGTCCTTATTTAAAATCATTTAAAATTAATATCATATCATATACTGCTTATAGTAATGCAATATTGTGTGGCCAGTTTGGAAAATAGTTTGACAAGTCTTTAAAAATAAAATTTAAGCATTCATTTTCTGTATAACCCAGCAATCCCACTCCTACGTATTTTCCAAGGAAAATGAAAACCTCTTTGCACATAAAAACGTACATGTAAATTATTTTAAGATTTTTATTCATAATTGTCCCAAATGAGAAACAACCCAATGTCCCTAAACTGAGGAATGGATAAACTATGGTCAGTCCGTACAGTGGTTGCCAGGGTCTAGGGTTAGGGGGAGCGGTTGATCACCAAAGGGCCCCAGGGGTTTTGGAGACTGATGGACTTGTTCCATATCTTGATGGTGTTGGTGGTCACCCAGCTATACATCTATCAAATGAAGCCTTCCAACATGGATTCTAAAAATGAATTTTACTGAGTGTGAATCATATCTCGATTTTTAAAAAAGAAAAACTACTCTGGCAGCAACTGCAGTAGTGTCTGATACAGTAAGTGTTTTTTGAATGAATGAATGAATGAATGAATGAATACAAAAAAGTAGTTCACCACAACAGATGTAATTTTTTAAAAAAAGATTTTATTTATTTATTTATTTGAGAGTGAGGAAGAGAGAGCATGTGCGTGACGAGGGAGAGGGAGGAGGGGTTGGAAGAGAGAGACAATCTCAGGCAGACTCCATGCTAAGCACAGAGACCGAAGCGAGGCTCAGTCTTACGACCCTGAGAGTATGACCTGAGCAGAAACCAAGAGTGGGATACTCAACGGACTGAGCCACCCTGGCGCCTCCCTACTTTTCAAAAAGATTTTATTTATTTATTTATTTATTTGAGAGAGAGAGGGAGAGAGCACTCAAGTAGGGAGAGGGGCAGAGAGGGAGTGGTAGAATAGATGTAATTTTTTTTTTTAAGATTTTATTTATTTATTTGACAGAGAGAAAGACAGCCAGCGAGAGAGGGAACACAGGCAGGAGGAGTGGGAGAGGAAGAAGCAGGCTCCCAGCAGAGGAGCCCGATGTGGGGCTCGATCCTAGAACTCTGGGATCACGCCCTGAGCCGAAGGCAGATGCTTAATGACTGAGCCACCCAGGCGCCCCTAGAATAGATGTAATTTAATATGATTTTATTTTAGCAAAGAGCGAGATTTGTCAATTCTGCCATTTCGATCATCTCCAGGAAAAATATACAGAGTATCCCAAACATCTCAGTGAAATTATAAGCTTTAATTATTTAAAAGTAAAATGCTCCAGACTTACAAACATGTCTTCTAAAAGCTTAGAATTTAAATTTCATTTATACATATTACATTTTGTGACTTTTAAAGAATTTTCGAATTTTATGTTTTGTTTCAATGTTGCTTTCTTTAGAGGAACTGAAAAACTTAAAAATTCAAATCCTATAAAACTAAGTAAAGGTAAAATATTGCAATAATTAAACTTTCAAAAAGATGACTTCTGTAATTTTTTAACATTTATACTTTGGAAGTTGTTAACTCTTAAAACTTCACAAAGATTTTGAACACTGTATTCTTTGAAAGTGAGTATTCTTCCCTTAAAACTTACGAAGCTGAAATACGATAGTTGTGCTACAATATTTGTGGAATTTATTCATTGTTCACAGCCCTCACCCAGTCTTTTTTTATTATAGTCCTCAAATGTGGCCATGATATAACACATACAAATCAAACTTGTTTTATTATTTTTCGAAGCTTGGGGAAATTTGTGCTAGTCAACCAATCAACTCTGAAAGTTTTTTTGGATTATTAGAATCTTTAAAAATAATTACAGCCTTTCCTAAGAATTTTAAGAATAGGAATATTCTTCAAGCTGGTAAAAAAAATATATTTAAGCAAGCCTACATGATGCTTGTAACTACCAAGTTATAAAATTTCAGAAAAATAATTTGAAACAATTTTTGAAATACCTAACTCATTCTTTAATTAACTGAGACTCGTTAATTTAAGGATGGGGGGCCCCATACATAAAGAAAAGTTGTTTGAAGTACTTTTTTTTTTTTTTAAGAATTTTTTGAGAGTGTGAGAGCGCATGTATGTGCCTGCGCCCACCAGTGGGGACAGGGGATGGGGGTGTGGGGGAGGGGCAGAAGGCGAAGGAGAGACTCTCAAGCAGACTTCCTGCTGAGCGCAGAGCCCAAGGCAGGGCTCATCCGAGGCCCCTGAGATCATGACCTGAGCTGAAATCAAGAGTCAGATGCTTAACTGACTGAGCCACCCAGGTGCCCCATGTGAAATACTTTTGATGGGCAAGAGAGAAATTGGGATAACAATAATTTTGCTAAGCATTACCTCAGTTAATCTAATGTGTAAAGAGCTTAATATATGCCAAGGGGCCATTTATAAAACACATTTGCTTCTAAACCGTAACAGGCATTAATTTTCTCAAACACAGTTTTCAAATTACATAAATATACTCTTACTGCACAAATATGATATGCTGTTGTAACACACAATATTGTACATTGGTATCATAATGGTGTTTTCACACGTCATAATAAAACAAGATTTGCCAAAATACATTTTTTTAAAATTCACTTAAATTCAAATTCCTTAATATTTTTTCTGTTGAGTAATCTACTTTTTATTCAAATGAAACTGTCATTAAAAGTCTCCATATTTGTTTATTAAGTAGCATAAATAGCACACTGTTCTGCCTAGAGATAAAATTAAAGACATACATTACTTTAAATATTCTTCAAATGTGTTGAAGTTTGTATTAATTTTGTGGATGTGCTGATCACTATAGCCTAATGCTCTACCATCCCTCCCCTCATTGTGGTAAAAGTAAACTTTGTTCAGCTGCTATTGTGTAAATGGGAGTGTTAAATTATACTTAAATAAGCAAAGATTCAGAACCTCATTCTTTGGTTTATATTAAATTTCACAGCTAGTGTGGACACCAATTAGGATGTCTCCTCTTTTAATCTGTTGGCCATTTGTTGTTGGTACTAAAGGAATAATGATAAAACATTCTTATACAATGAAATATTAACTGCACCTTTTGAAGAGAATCACACACACACACACACACACACACATTGATATGGGACGATTTTTCGTAGTTAAGTGGAAAAACAGAAGGTGAAAAACATCAGGTATAGTACGCTTCCATTCATATTAAATGAACCAACAAAAAATAGAGAAGCGTGAGTATGCATATCGGCTTGTATGCTCATTATACTTTCTGATAATACATTGGAAAAACCTGTTAAAGTTGCCTCTGAGAATCAAACTGAGTGGGAATAATTTTCATTGTATAATACTTGTTTGTATTTTCAAAAACTGCATTACATATCTGTGTCTTTTAACCCTGGTTTTGTATTTGAATCACCTTAGGAGCCTTAAAAATTCTTGGTCCCACCCTTCAGAGATTCTGATTTAACAGGTGTGGAGGAGGGTGTGAGCCCTGGTATTTTTAAGAGGGGCTCAGATAATTCTCCATTATAATTCTGATAACTGTGGAGTCAGATTTTATAAGTACATAAAACTCATGTTCTTTTAATTTACATTTAGAGCTAGTGTATGAATGTAAAAATCATTTAAATTCAAAGATACATAGATATCTCTCAGAGATATATAACTTGAAGATTACGAGTTTAAATACTTTTTTCTCTACCACAAATAAAACCTAGCTTGATAGCATATTATTTTTAGAATTGTATATGTCTGAGATAATTTGACTATATGTTAATGTGATTATTCACCATTAGAAGAGTATTTTCGTATTAGTTTTGGACCAGCATTTAAGAGTCCAGCTAATTATTATTTTAAAAATTCCTTTCTTGCTAGGATTGCATAGGATGAATGCGGCAAATTAATACTTAGGATATCTTCGTTTCTTTGTAGCTGGAATAAGCTCTGATCATAGCCTTGAAGAGATAGATGAAAAGGAAGAACTCAGTGAAGTGCCTAAAGATGAGGCTGAAAATATTTCTCTGAAGTCACAAGATATTCCTTTTGGATCTACTGATATAATAAATACACTGAAAAATGATCCTGACTCAGTCCTTGGCAATGTTGCTGGAGAGCCCTCACAAAACTCCAAAGAAGAAAAACAAGAAGCTAGAAACACAGATGGACAGTAAGTAGTCTATGTGCTGAAGTGTTGGTGATGGTTTGTTTAATTAATACTAGTCTCTGAATTACAGGTCTGATATTGTAAACACAAATATAGTAGTCCCTTTAGTTGAGACTCTGTTCACCATCATTATAAGAATGCTTATTAATAAAATATGCATTTGCATGTTTTGTTTTTAAATAAAATCAAATTTCAACAGTTCTGGTAGCCCTGTGTGAGATAAACCATAGCATTTAGTTAATCTGTATGACTCAAATATGAAAGTATTTGTTTTGTATTGTATGAGTTTTGCCTATTTTCTGTTTGATCTAAATGAAATATTTAATTTTTAATTTTCAGCAAATGCTTCTCAAAAATTTCCCTGATATATAAAGCAATTCTGCATATTAGATTATGATGTTAAGTTACTAATATTATTTTTACAGTCAACTTTATAATGCAGAGAGTGTACTTTCCATTTGGTCCTACGAATTGAAGTCTACACTACAGTACACTTATATTGTGTTAGAAATGCCATATCATGAATAAAGATGAAATCAAGTAGGCAAAATAAACCATCTTTATCAAAGTTTTACTATAATTTGCATGGGATTGTCTCCAGATGAAACCCTTCTATCACTAAAAACAAACCAAACCAAACCAAAACAAACAACCGTTGAGGTCAGTCCACATCCTGATTTGCCAGAAGTTGGCTTTGCCAGATGCAGGACTTAAATTTTTCATTTAGTTTCCTTTTTCGTTAAAAGACAAATAACAAAAAGACACTGTTTTTGGAAAAGTGTCCATTTTACCAAGCTTCTTAGATCCTTCTTTGCAATAGGACCACTCTTTGAAAGCTCATGGTTCATAGGAGCACTTCCTCTCAGTTGTATTTTTTCCTTGCTATTAAATTTCCAGTATTTGGCAGAAAAAAGATGATTATTTCAACCCATCTGTCTTTGGAAATTATTGCCTCTTTTTTCATCTGGGGTGTGTGTGTGTGTGTGTGTGTGTGTGTGTGTGTGTGTGTGTGTGTTTAAATAGTATCAAAATATAACATACAGTATCCTGTATTGCAGAGGACCACACATAATGGAATATAATGCAAGCAGTGAAGAGAGGGTAGTTGACAGTGTAAGAAACTTGAAGTCATTGGGCCCAAAGCAGGAGAATGGTGAGTTCCATACACACTAATAGCCAACGTTTTCATAGCACTTACTATGTGCCAAAGGGCCATTCTTAAAACTTCATATATATTAACTCATTTAATATTGTATATTAACTCATTTACAGGTCTTACTATTTTTAGTTCCACTTTGTGGTTGATTGAACCACAATATTACGCAATTCACTAGAGTCCCCATGATTAGTAAGTAGTGGACCTTGGATTTGAACTCAGGCAATATTATCCTCGTGTGTGCTATTAACTACCATGTGTACTATTTTTGTTGTTAAATCTTAGAGGTTGTTTAACCTAGATCTTGGATCTTAAAGATGTATACTCTATGCATCTACTTGGTGATCTATTTCTCTCTTTTTTTTTCTTTTCACTGACTCCCACATCCAAACTTGCTTTACTTCATACTCAAGTTGCTTTACTTGGGTGAAACTTGTCAGCATGATTTTTAATCTAATTATGTAATGTTTACATCTAATTATGTAATGTTATTTACCAGTATCTTCCACACCCCCACCCCCAAGTCAAGACAGGTTCTTCTCTTTGTTATAATATATTTCACTCAGTTCTATCTTTAGGGCTATGCTCATTTTTTTTCTTTGCAAGGACTGTAATTTTCCACCTAACTTCACCCACTCAACTATCCAAATCCTGCCACTTCACTTATTTTGTTACTTGATTACAAGAAGCCATGTATTTCTCTAAAAAGTCTTGTCTCCTCAACCAGATTGGACAGTCTTTTGGATCAGAGAAATTATATCCAATACTTTGAATTCCTCATAGCACTGAGTAGAATATGACCTCTTGTTGAAATATATAAGTCATCAACTTAAGATTTTTTTGACTTTGGGATGGTGCAAAAGTGATACACACTCCGTAGAAACTGTATTTTGAATTCTGAGTTTTGGTATTCTCCTGGGCTAGCGATGTCCTGTAGGTTACTCTTGCATGAGCTGGGCAGCTGCAGCTGCGGCTCCCAGGCAGCCCCCCGGGGATAAACAGCAACCATTCTCGGGTTCACTTTCAGTACAGTAGTGAATCAGTTACGTGAGATATTATGAAAGAGGCTCTGTGAGAGATGATTGTGCCCAACTGTAGGCTAATGTGTTCTCGGCACATGTAAAGGAGTATAGGCTAAGCTATGATATTCTGTAGCTTAGATGGAGTAAATGCATTTGACTTACCAATATTTTCAAGTTACAATGCACTTATTGGGATGGAATCCCATCATAAGTTGAGGAAGATCTATACTTAAGGTTAAATTTCAGAAAAATGATACTACACAAATATAAGATGTGAGGAATCTACAATGATATTTTAAGGAGATATGAAGGAATTCGCTTATGTATTCTCATAGTCCAGTCTGTTACATTAACATGCAAAACTAGGTGAAGAGTCTTAGAAAACATAGGGATATACATATTCATATTTGGATAAAATGTGGGTTATCCCAGTGTCACAAATGAATAGATAGATACAGATAAATGTTTTACATATGTAGTATGTGTTGGTTAATTCGTATAGGTCTCTGGTTCATTTTCCCCATGGTCAGTACCATCCTGAGATAGAATACTGAGAAGTTCTAAAAGTATGTAATTTCCCTGTCCTTTTCATCTTGATTCAGTTCCTCACAACAGATGCTATGACAACCAATAGAATTTTATTGAGAAATCTTGCTGCTTCCTTCTTTTAAAAATGATAGTCAAATCATTTTTGCTAAGATTGTTGCATCAAGTTAGTGCTAGGGTCACAGGTATATTTCTGCAATAATATTTTTTTTATTTACATTTGATTTGCAATGACCTTTGTCGACTCTAGGTGGGTTTTTTCCTACTTTTTAAAATTAAAGTATTTAGGGGCGCCTGGGTGGCTCAGTCATGAAGCGTCTGCCTTCAGCTCAGGTCATGGGATTGAGTCCCACATCGAGCTCCCTGTTCAGCGGGGAGCCTGCTTCTTTTTCTCCCACTCCCCCTGCTTGTGTTCCCTCTCTCACTCTTTCTCTGTCAAATAAATAAATAAAATCTTTAAAAAAATTAAACTATTTAGTTGATTTTTAAAATAAATAATTTCTATTATCTTTAAAGTAGTTCTTAGTTTTTTCCTTTTTTTTTTTTAACCTATGCAATATACTTGTTTCAGTCATCCTTTTGTCAGATGATTCATTTTGTAGATGTCAGTTTTGATTAGGGAAAGGACTTCATAGCACAAAATCTACTTTTTTCTTCTACTGGCTATCATTGGAAAATGGCCTAACCATTCACTGACATTTGGTAGTGTCATTATCAGGTATGTATGAGGATGGATTAGCTACTAAATTCAGCAGTGATTCTGGGTTTCCAGGCCTGTCATTGGGAATAATTGTGAGATTTTGATGAGAAATTCAGAATTAGAGAACAGTGAAAAATAGACATTTGGAGTTCTAAAACCAATTAGGGTTTATAGGGAAATGAATTTAAAATATGTTGATTTACTTTGTTTTGGAAAAGATTTCTATTGTGTGACTGGGCTATACCTATATTCATTGGAAAATGAGAAATAAGCAAGAGAGAAGGAAATGCATTTAAGTTCATTTCCTGATGCCAGGGACCATTTTTTTTGGGGGGGGGGCTCATAGCAGTGTTGACAAATACTTTTCATATAGATATTAAAAATACTTACAAACCAAGTAAATAAGAGCATAGGCAGAAATGTGTCTTTTTGATGATTCTTAAGCAGATGTGTCCTTAATCACAGAAGTTAATAATTATGAGTCATTGAGAGGTCACTTGTATAGACAATAAATATTCTGATAATCAGTTGTATTTTTTTTAGGAAGAATAAAAATGAATTCCATTTAAAAATTAGATATTTAATATAAGAACCTTGCAACATAATAGAAAATATAACAACCATGACCAAAAAAGCCATGCAGTTCGGTAGGGGGTACAAAGATGAAGGTATTTTAAAAAATTGTTTGTATACAAATTTCCCTGGCAACATTATTTTTTTTTCTCTTGCATGCATATTTTTTTTTTCTTTTTTGACAGAGGAACTGTTTAAAAGAGCTCATGACATTTTGGTCAGTGAACTTGTTATTTATCTTTTAAGTAAAAGTGAGCCATGATACAGCTCTAGAGAAATACTTGACATCCTTTCACGGTTTGACTCCCGAGGCCCACATTTCACTAGCACTGTGCAAACTACCGTATCTGGAAGGGGAGGCCACAAAGGATTTGGAAGATGAGGGTTAGTTGGTCATCCAGGAGAAATAATTCTTTTGGGCATTTGACTAAAGGGACCCAGTATATAAATCACTTCCCTGAGGACTAGACACATGGCGCACACTCATAGACCTATGTTTCCTTCCAGATGCCTCATTCCAATTCTTTGCCATCGGGTTGCTAGCTGGGAACTGTCGCTTGTTAACCTAGACACTGGCTAGTGATTTTTGTTTTCAGAAGATCTGAATTAGAATTAAGAGGAAAAGTAACGCAGGGGAGAGAGAGTTGGTTTTCTCTACATGGACTCTGACATGAGAATAGGGTATCTTTTCCCTCAGAGAAAAATCAAAACCCACATGATTGTTTTTATGTAGTTGAAGTCATCCATATTATGACTAAAAACAAAGTCCTCTAAGCGTCTTTAGCAAGGACACCTAATTAACAAGACAATCAACTTAGATTTTGTTTTTACTTTAACTCTTAAAAGTAGTATTTCCGTTGTTTGCCTTAATTAAAACTGGTAACATTTGCTGGGATCATTTCTCTTTTAATGTAAGGTGTAAAATATAAATACACTAGGGGTTATAGAAAAAGATTGGATCAAGATAGGAAGAAAAGGAAAAAAATATTTTTGCCATTTGTCCATTTCTTTTGTCATTCTTAACACTGACTGAACTATGAAGTCTACCTGTCAGGAGAAATGAAGCTATCTTCAAAGGAGTGCTTGTTCTGGGGAATAGCCTATCCAAATTAGCATGTTATATAAATGACATACAAAATATAATACATAGTTTCACCTTTTCACATCTGAGGAAACTGGGTTTGGCTCAAAGGGCTTAAGAAACGTGGAAGTCCATCTGGGTTCTAGATTCAGGTTTCTGTGATACCAAAGCCCATGCTGTTTTTCCTAATGCTACTACCTGCTTTTGTATAATTAGTGAGCTGAAAATTATCTGTAGAATTCAAACCAACCTATTTCAGTTTGGGGGAGGCAAGCATTGAAATCTTGAGGTTTTCCTACTTTGTTCACATTTAACTTGACAATATTTTTTTTCTCTCAGATCAAAATGAAATAATTGTCATTCCACCGAACACAGAGGATCATATGAAAAATGGAGTGAGGAGAACAGAAATCAATGTAGGAGGTGTTGCCAAAAATAAAAATGTGGACATGGAAGTTGACTGTCAGGCACATAAAACTGATACTGCTGAAAGTTACAAGGAAAATCTTCTGGCTGCTTCATTAGTACAAGACCAGAAACTGAATCAGCCCAGTGAGGAAAAGACCAAAATGCAAGACGCAGCCATTCAGACGGTCCCTTCCACTGATGGCTTTGATGGGAATCACCGAGATCATAATTTGTCTAATTTCAAAGTTAATGAAAGTGTGCATACTCCAAGTAACAATAAATCAACTCAACACTCATATTCAAGTCCCCAAGATTCTGTAGATGCCTCAAGGAAATTCAGGAGTCAGGGCCCCCTAAATGTACATTCAGAAAATCAACTCACCATAAAAGATCCAATTTATACACATGGTAATGATGATCTTTTGCCTCCTATAGATAGAATTGATAAAAATTCAGCTATTTCTCATGTAAAGAATTACCCACTTTATAAACAAGACTATGATCCCAAGCCAAAACCTTCAAATGAAATCACAAGAGAGTACATACCCAAAATTGGAATGACTACTTATAAAATTGTGCCTCCCAAATCCCTGGAGATAGCAAACAATTGGGAATCAGAAACCACTGGGTATAAAGATGATCAAGAGATACATACTTTAGGAAGAAAGCACACTCATGAGAGTGTGAAAGAAACTGCGATCCAAACAGAAGATCTTGTTATTTCTGAAAGCCCAAAGGAGCCCCAGGCAGACGTTCAACTGAAGCTTACCCCGAGAACAGAGCCTCAGGTGCACAGTGTGGAGAGCTCGCCCCATATCGCCATGGGGAATCCTCTGAAACCTCCCAGAATGACGAAAGACGCTGGCACAGCTCCTTTTGTGCCGAATTTGGAAGATATAAACAATATTTTGGAGTCAAAACTTAAATCTCGGGTTTCAAATCCCCAGACCAAACCAAGTTCTTTTTTCCTACAGATGCAAAAGAGAGTTTCAGGTCACTATGTGACATCTGCTGCTGCCAGGAGTGTCCATGTGGCCCCAAACCCCACTCCAAAAGAACAAATAAAGAAAGAGGAGGAAAGGGATGTGCTGCCTCCTCCAGAGCAAACTCTTTCTCCCTTAAGTAAAACAGCTCCATCTCCTCCACACCCGCATATTCAAAGCCCTGATGATGATGGCAGCAGCCAGAAGCCTACAGAAACCCTGCCTCCTTCCGTAGCTCCAAGACCCGCTCCTCTTCCTGCGAGTCAGTTAGCAGCCCAAAATCTGAAGACTTTGAAAACTTTTGGTGCCCCTAGACCTTACTCGAGTTCTGCTTCATCCCCCTTTGCCCTTGCGGTCGTGAAACGGTCACAGTCACTCAGCAAACCGCGCCCCGAGCCCAGCGGCGAGGGTGCGGCCGCCCCGCCTCCACCCGACACAGAAGAAGGGAAGGCTCCTTCTGTACCTAAATTTGTGGGCATCCCACAGCCGTGTGTGCGTGATGAGGTAATGTTACCTTTTTTAAAAATGAGGGGTTCTAATACAACAGGGTTTAAATGGGGGTTGACAGGCATGTTGGCATGTTTGTTACTTAACTCTGAATTCATATTAATGTAACAGCAAGCTACCACAGGGAGAAAACAGTAGTAACACATAAAATCTGATTATTTACTCTCAGAGTTATTGTAATTCATTTAACATGACTGGGTAGTACTATAAACGTCATCATTCTAATAATTGTGTCATTAGCAAATATTGTAATTTGAAGTTTCTTCGCACATACATTTGTGTAGTGTACTACTTTATAGTTCTATTTCCCTGTTTTGCTTATCTCAATTTGTTTACAACTTTTCTGATATACTGGTTTCATTTCTTCTCCAATTCCACATAATTGCAAAATAAATAGTTTTAATCATATAGAAATATAAGCAGTATTTAAAAGACTAGATAAGATAACCAGACATTTCTCAACTAGGCATTTTCAATCACATATCCTCAACCTCAATTACCAAAAATTGATACATAAACAATTTAAACTGAAACCAGAGTTTAAATATGTAATTTTCTTAATTTCCCATTTTTGTTAATTCAGTGTCAACTTTTCCAGTGACTGGTATGTTGACTAAAATATCATTTAACCAGTGTCTAACCTTAATAACTTACATAAAAAGGGACACTTACTGACTTCGTGTTTGGTCAACTGAGTGTTATAATTTGCTAGATTCAAATAGTATAGTCAAAGGAAAGGATGACATTTACAGAATGAATTACAATAATCCCCTTGCAATTTTTAAAAAATATTTTGTGTACCTTTACTCTGATAGTGTTTAAAGAATACTTTCAGATTTGTGTGACAGTTCCGGAAGTATTTTATAGTACTTTTTCAAACATTCCTAGAGTAACAGAAGATTAACCACACTGCCAAGTAAAGATTTTTCCATAATCTCAAAGCAATATTCATCTCAAAGGATATTTCTTCATATATTTCACATTTATGTTTCTTAGCTTTGATATAATGTCAGGAAGAGATGTATGATATAGAGATTAATTCTTTATTTGGGAACAAAGCCTGTGTTTCTTCTTAGGATGGAATGCCGTTCCTAAACAACAGAAGTTTGATTTAGATAATACAGTTTTTGAGTCATTGCCTGAATTCTGTTTAGCTCATCTTTTGTAAAGATGTTTGGCAGTTTAAAAAAGACATTTTTAAGATTGTTTGATAATAGTTTTCAGTTAAATCAGTTACTAAATATTCTTTCCTAAGAAGTTTAATTAAATTTTTGATTCTTAAATTTGGAAATTCCTAATATTTATTTTTAGTCCATGGGAAAATAAAACATGGTCATCATTTAGCCCCTGTGACTTCCAGAAACACAAAATAAGCTGTTACACAATGTAGCACAGTCATTAATATGTCTTTATTAGAAGATATGTTAGATTCAAGCATTATAAAATTGTCAGTTTGTCCATTTTGTACTGTCAAAAATGATAATTTCACAACCTATTATGTTGTAACTATAAAAAATGTGTTATTTTTTAGTCTGAGGAAATTTTATTATTATTAATTTGGCTCTTCTAGCCAATTCCAGTGGCAAAATCAGCATCATTTGACTCAAAGACAGTAAAATTACCACTGTATTCATAAAGCAAAGAGAGGTACCACTTTTCTTCCTTAGCCTCCTGAGTTCAAGAGAAGGGAAAGTAATACCCTCATCTTCCAACCGAGCTCTGGCAGCAGAGATAATTCAGTGGGTAGGGAACTGAGCTGTCTAAAACACCAGTGTGGCAAATAATGACTCTTAAAGAATACCGATGATGAAAATTTTTTTAAATGGCTCATTCTTCACTTGGTATTCATATAAATATTTTTCATTTATTTTTATAGGGAAATAACTCTGCACATAGTGAACAGAATTCCCAAATACCATCTCCAACTGACTGCCCATCATTCATTCTTAAGAGACAAAGTTCTTTAACATTCCAAAGCTCTGACCCAGAACAGATCCGACAGAGTTTGCTCACTGCAATCCGCTCTGGAGAGGCTGCTGCCAAATTGAAAAGGGTAAGTTTTCTTTATCAGATGGGTGACAGTGGGTCTATTTTCAACATTGTCAAACTAATACTTAGGGGAAATTGTTTTCTGGCTTTTGAATCTGAATAGGGAGGATGCCAGAAGTTACTCTTTGATGTCAAGGGTCATTTTTGAAATATAAACTGAAAGAGTCCAGAGACTTACACATACTTAAAAATATGTCCGGTCTATTTTCCACACCATGGGCCAGGTGCAGAACATGGGTTTTGCTCATTATTATATGACTATACATAGAAAGTACCCTGGACTCCGAGTTTATAAATTGTATCAGCACAGTAAGAAAAATTCTTTCAGAAAGAAAATCCCTCCTTATTCCAGAAAAGCTGCACTAGTAATAGGAACCTCCAATTTTTCAGTCCTAGCTCCCACCGTGATCAAAGTTAACTACCATATGTGGGGGATTGGGTGGGGGCGGGGGTGGGGGGCACATTGTTTTATAGGCTAAACAAAAAAATGTAGGGAAAAATCTAAGGAATTAGATGACATTGAATACAGAAATTCTAGTCTATCATGCCCTGCCCATGTGGCTAGCTCCTTACTAAGGTGCAGGAGACCTTCAGGAGAGGAGGTATACTTCTTTTTGGAGCAAATGCCAAAGAAATGTCCCAGGGAATTATTTGTAGGTGAGTTTCCTCCCTCTGTCGCTTTCATCCACCCAAAGAAGATGGACATGGTGAAGCCTGGAGCCTGGCATCATCACTTGGACTTCCCAGAGGCTGTTGTCTCCCTAAATGTCTTTCTTGTTCTCCCCTTAGTTGTCTTGGTTCCAAGTTCCTCAACACCCAAGACAAGAAAAGTACTCATTATTCCCCTGACTCCCTAGGCATTTCGTTTTGTAAATTCCTTCCCTAATCATTTTAGAAGCTGTTTAGAGAAGAGTAAGAGACTTGTTGAGCAAAACACTGAGCTCAACAGAAATGAAATCTGCAAAGGGACAGGAATGCTGCAGAGAGGGAAAGAAAGGGGAGGGCATCTCGGGCACATCTCCACGGCTGGCCCTGCCGGCGCTAGCCACTTTCCTCCCTGTGTTTGAGCGGAGCCATGGGTGACCACCGTTTTCACAGAGGGCTTGCCACTCCCAGTTGGCCAAACAGGGAGACAGGGCAAAATACTGCCTGGTGTCAGGAGTGGAGGAAAAGTGAAGGGGTAATTCAGGGGATTAGGTTTGAATTTTGTTAGGTATTTGTAGAGTCTGAATTTAGGTGCCAAGTGGCAAAAAAAAAAAACAAAAAAAAAAACAAGTGTAGTTTTCTGTATTAAAACTGGTATTTCACAGGTCATGACATTTATATTTTATGGGGAAATATGCCCATGCAGATGTATTGTACATTCTCACTTATGAAAATATTTCTCTTTCTAATCTTATAAATTCGGGTTGTGTTTCAAATCGGTCACTTCTGATCTAAAGCTTTCTCAGGTCAGTAAACTTGATAAGCATTTTTTAAGCACTAAAGTACTAAACACTGTAGTAGGTGCTGGGGAGAGGAAAATGGATAAAATGAAGCCTCTGCCTTCTGGGTGTTGGCAGCCTGGGGCTGAGAAACAGTGGCCCATCAGGTCCACGGAGAACCAAGTAGCTACGCAGAAGATAGTTGCAGTGCCTTTGTACTAAAGTCAGTGGATACAGTAACCCGTTTCAATGGACACATTGCAGAAAACAGTGCATTAAGTTGGGAGTGTCTTTTAGGCCTGCAGAACTGTACAGGCAAGCAGCTGTGTGCTTAGTGTTATGGGCTCTGAATTGGCAGAAACTCCCATTGCTTCCAGAATGAGCTGGATGTGAATCAGCATAGAAAGCAGGCCCTAAATGATGATCCTATAATTGTATCCTGTTTATAACTCACTACTTTAGGTTCTATCGAGGCTAAATTTTATCTTTCAGTAGGAGATTATCGATAGTTCTGAGTCTTTACAGTGCCAGTTCGTAAATTTTGTTTAATGAAAATTCCTTACATAATCCATTTTCTTCCACTAAAAAAGGACACAGGGTCTAGTAAGGTTAATAATATCCACACTCCATGATCACTATTTTCACTTCTAATTATATACCTTAAAAGGTGTGTGTTGTGTACCAGGACTCACATATAAGAACATTCATGAAATATTGTTTTTAATAGCTCCAAATAAATATAACCTTAATATCCAAAAAGAGGATAAACAGTATCTTCAAAGAATGGACTGTCAAATAGCAATAAATTGGGCAAAATGTAGCTAAACACAACAGTGTAAAGACCTATAAAAATATATGTGTGTAAAGTTTGACAGCATGCGTAGGTGGCAATTATTTTTAAAAGCGAGGAAGTAATTATACAAATCATGATAGGGTTACTTCCACGGGGAAAGAAAAGGGGTTGCTGGGGGCTTGTGGGAGCAAGACAGGCACACAATTTAAGAGGGAACCAAAAGTCTAGGTAATCAAGATAAATACTAATGCAGTATTTTTTAAATGTCTAAACGATAGACATTTAGTGATAGAGAAAATGTCAACATTATAAATAAAGACAAGCTCAGTAGGGAGCTGGAAATATTCTTTTCTTGGCCTGGCTAGTAGATTATATATATGTTTGTGTTTGTTTTCACTGGGTTGTTTATTTAAGTTCAGGGCACTTTTCTGTACATGTATTATATTTCAAAAAATATTATATTGCAAAAGGAAGTAGAAATGGACGCAAGAAGGCTCTAATTCCTTGTGATCTTTGCTTAAGTCCCATATTTCTGTCCTGTACTGAACATTTCTCCTGGTTTGTTTTAAATTCTAACATTTCTTTTATAGAACAACAGTGAGAGTGCCAAATAAAACCTTCAGTGATTTTGACAGTAGGTTTAGATTGTTCATCAGAAAGTTGGCTCCAGGTTTGCCTATATTTTGGCACCCAAATGTTCAGTTTAACTCCAGGTACCAACGTGCCTTATGGCTCTGGTTCATACCCGAGTAATTAGCCTTCATTATAATAATTGGTTCATATCAGAACAATTATCTAGTTGACTGCTCTGGTGTAAATGTAGTCATGAACATGCCATGCTTTTTCATATTTCTTAAGATTTTTTTCTACACCTTACCCCTATTTGACCTCAGTGCAGTCACAGAGATCTCTTGTCTTCTTATAAAGTTTTAATAAATCCAGTTCTGTATTTGATAAAATGTGTTTGGTGTTAAGATTTATATGTGAATCAGCAAATTGTTTTCAGAGAATAAGAGATTAAGTAACCTATTATCATTGACTTACATTGATACAAGAACTTCTTTGCCTACTCTTGGTTCTTGTTGATGCTTCAGTTACTAAAGGTCATTACACTATTACAAATAGAATATAGGTTTGTAAAAATGAAGTCTGAAAATAAACTGACAAGTAGAATTTAGTGATTGATATTAACCATTTCCTCAGAATGTAAAATTTATCTTTGGCTACATGGAAGTCTGGAAGGAAGAAAAAACTGGATAAGTCACCCAAATCTTCCTGGCTTGTTTTATTTGTTTAATTGGTCTGCTTTTTATTCATATTTCCTTCATTGGAATTTGAACAATCTAAAGGCTTCAGGTTGGCACTTCTTTCTGTATATTTTTAAATTAAAAATAAATGATAGTTTCGTAGTTAACGCTCCTCACAAGAATAAGCAAGCTGCATGAATATTCCTGAAAATTCTTTAAACTTAAAGGGCAGTCAACCAACAGTTGCTCTTAACAGTAAATTCTTTAATATTACTTTAAAAAATATCTTTATTGTAAATGTCATATTCATTATTTAGAAAACTCAAGCAGTACTTTTTTACTTTTTAAAAGTTTATACAAAGTTACCATATTCCATTCAAGAAATATTCATTGATCTACACAGTGCCAGTCACTAAAATAAACATGCATATAATGTGGCATTAAAATAGACAAGGTTTCTGACCTCGCAGAACTTATGGACTAGTCTATAATGAGGTCTTCTCATGCTTGAAAGTTTAGTATAAGAATTTTTAAATATCAAACAAAATACCATTCCCCTCCCAAAGTAACTGCTCATGATAGATTACCGTGAAACCTTCCAGAGCACTTTTGTAGTATATAAACATATTTAAATACATACAAAAATAGAATCCTGTAAAACATTCATAAATATCTCTTTGAAGTTTTCCATCTTATTATACACACACACATACACACCCACCCACACGCGCACACACACACACAGTTCTTCTAAGACTACATAGTATTTGACTCTATGAATGAACCATGGTTTATTTGTTCCTTATTGATGGACTTTAACTGGATTCTAGTTTTTCCATTCTATAAATGGTGCTACAATAAACATCTCTTACTTGTATTAGAGTCATCGGTGTGTTTTTTAAATGCTTAAAACAAAATTTCTTTTACTTTACAAAGAATTATGAAGACTGCAATTTTGGCAATAATTACAAAAATAATCCCTACACACTGAAACTTTTCAGAACAAAGTTACATAATGAAAAGTAATTACCTGTCTGCTGTTCATTGACTATACTTGGAAAGGAATCCACGGGAATACTGAGCAAAATGCAGATGAGCTTTCTTTCCCCTGGTGGCAACTTTTCGTGTTTTGTTGTTGTTGTTGTTGTTGTTTTAATTTCAGGTGGGTAGTGTCAACACAGTACTCCATTCTGGATTCTAGACAGTCAAGAAAGCTGATTAGTTTAGATGATAATCTTCATTTAATAAAAGGCAACGAATGACGCACAAGGAAATTAAATCCAAACTAAATTTGCCCATTTTATTTCTCTTTTCACTAACTTACTCTGTTGCTAGGCAGAATCTGTGGCCTTTTGTACTTCAGTTTTCTTCTTGTGAGAAGATGATAATGTTTGGTTAAGAGTCTAAACTAGCCAAATTGTAATCTAGAGATTAACCATTTTTCTTAAAATATTGTCATTTTTTTATGTATAATATTTCAAAATATTAATCCATCTACTATCCAGAATGCATATGACTTTTAAAAAATGTTCTAAATAATTTCAAATTTCAAGCTATTTAGGAAATTCTTAGTATATTTCATTCACTTACCATTTATAGAGACTTTGCCATTGAATTTTGGAATTTAGGAGTTTATTGGAAGAAAAAAACTACTTTTCAATCTGTAATTGTTTGGCATAAGAGTCATAGATTTGACTTTTTTTAGCCCTTTATATGAAAGCATTTTATTTATTTATTTATTTATTTATTTATTTATTTATTTATTTATTTATTTATTTAAGATTGTATTTATTTGAGAGCAAGAGAACACGAGCAGGGGGAGGGAGAGGGAGAAGCAGATGCCACACCGAGCAGGGAGCCTGACACAGGGCTGGACCCCGGGATCATGACCTGAGCTGAAGGCAGACACTTAACAGACTGAGCCACTCAGGTGCCCCTATATGAAAGCATTTTAAAAACCAAAGCTGTATTTTCTTATAAATAAGGGGTACCTGGGAGGGGAACTTCAAGTTAATATATGTCATCAATACAATTTTAGAATTTGTAAAATTCTTTGCTTTGTGAAATTCACTTTATTTTTCTACATTCTCCAAGGCACTTTTGGGGAGCCAGAATTAATTTAGCAAAAAATGCTCTTCAACAGCTTGGCCTGCAGTCTGTTTGTGCTCTTGTCCTTTGAGTTGATTTGGAAATTTTGTAAAGACTAAGATGTGTTAATGGATTATTTAACTTGTTTGTTGTGGAAATAACAACTCTCTCATTTTTAATTTTATGGTAGAGTGAACATTTCTTCTTGATTATTTGTGGTTTATTGAATGATAAATGCTAAATATTTTTATTTACAATTAAGCAGAAGTTAAAATGTGGTAATTGTTGTAAATTAGATAGCTTTCCCATTTTAAATTGATGGGCGCAAAATGTGTTTCTTTCTCTTAGGTTACTGTTCCATCAAATACAGTATCTGTGAATGGAAGGTCAAGACTCAGCCATTCCATGTCCCCTGATGCCCAGGATGGCCATTAAATGCTGCCTGTTATAACGCACTTCATCCCCTCTACTTCAAGAACACCTTCATCCTAACGGAGAATGTTGGCAAATGTATATTCAGATGTACACTAATATATTGTCTATTAAAGTGTAAGAATTTGTGCTGTGGCTTTTAATGCCAAAAGAAGAATTACAGAATTTATAAGTTATATTTTTGGCCTTTTTTTTTTTTTTTTTTGCCTTAAAAGCTGAATATGCTGCTTTAGAACTTTAAGACAAGGTGTTAATGACTTTCATTTTCTTTCAAATGAGAAATACACCTTTTGTTGATTTCACTTACACATTCTCTACAATGGTGACTTAGACAAAAGGATAAATTGAGATTCATAGGCTTACATTTGTGTGACACATATGTAGGTAGGCAAACATTTGCTGCCTCAATGTTACAGTTTAATTGGAAATGTTTATAAATTAAAGTCTATTTTGGCTGAAAGTATGATATAGAGAACTAATATCAAGTATATTCGGTTCAACAGTTAATTAAAATGAATCACTTAGTGTGCAAGTCTTATCTTGTGTGTTCTTCATGTAATTACAAAATCAATGTCAAATTTATGGGAAGCTCATAGTATTTTAATATTTTATTAACATGGAACTTTTTTTTAATCTTTAGAACTTAAATTGCACAAGGAGCATTTTAAATATTTTTGTATATAATCATGACATTGTTGTCACACAGATATTACAAATTTATGTGCCAGAAGCCTTAGAAATCACCTTATGACAATGTTGATCTATTGTGACAATTATTTCTACTTTTGATATGTAGCAAGGAATAAGGGTTAGTCCATGTCCATCTGGAAAACTTCAAACGCTACTTGGAGGTTCCAGAAATCCTGGTTTTAATTAAAGTAAAATAATAAAGTCTTTAGTTCAGATGCTAAAATTCTAAGTAATATATATTTACATTAGAGCTAAAACTGTTAAGCAAAACAATGCCTAATTTGTTGTCTTATAACTGTACTGGGGTCTAGAGCTCATTCATGTTCTAGTCCTACTTTAAGAATCTAATAGCTCATTTATTCTAAAAGCTTGGTCAGACAAGTTGATGTTACGTTGGTTTTCACTAAAGCTCTTGGGATGTCTGCCTCTTTGGAAAGTGTGTTGATTTTTCCCCCCTGTTTAATAAAAACAAGTTATATATTTAGTTTGTGTCAATCAGCATATTTGTGAATTTCACCTGACGACCTATCTATCAGCCAGTAAACAAAAAGGTCATCGTAAGTCCTACCATCCATCAGGGCTCTCTAGTGTACATGTAGGCCCATTCAGACTCCAAAGTGCAGGATCTAAGCATACAAAATGCTTAGCAATGGCAGGTGCACATTAAATGTTAAATGTTGCTGCTATTTCCTTAAATCAGACTTGAAGAGACCCTCATATATGGAAACTTAAGTTCTATTATTGTAAACTGTTAGCGAAAGCAGTGACTTTTTATAAAATTATGACTGTCCACTTGGAAAAAAATAAATTTGGATCCCTACTTCAAACCATAAACAAATATATTTGAGTTGTATTAAAGACTATTTTTTTGAAGATTTATTTATTTGAGCAGGAGAGTGACGGGGGAGGGGGGCGGCGATAGGGGTGGAGAGAATCCCAAGCAGACTCTGTGCTGAGCCGGAGCCTAATGCAGGGCTCAATCTGACGACCCTGAGGTCACGACCTGAGCTGAAATCAAGAGTTGGACACTTAACCAACTATGCTACCCAAGTGCCCCTAAAGACAACTTTTAAAAGTAATATTTTAAAACTTAGATGAATATATTCAAATACATTCAACATTTTTCAGACCTCAGCATGGGAAAAATTATTTAAGTAGGACACAAAGAGACATTCAAAAAAGTATAAATTTGTTAAAATTTAAGACTTATATGTGTACATTAAGTACTATAGAAGTGAAAAAAGCCACAAGAATGTTTTTAATATAATTTATTTTTAAAAAATTCCTAAAAGTCATGAAACGCTACCCAACAGAAATATGCACATTGAAAAAACAAGATTTCTTACAAGAATAAATCTGAAAGGCCAAGAAATAAGGAAAGAATACTGTTCACTAATCAAGGAAATACTGGCTAAGACACAAGGAAGTACTACATCACACCCATCAAATTAGCAACAATGTAAGTTTCAAAATAGTAAGTGTTGTCAAGGACAACAAAGCAGTGGAACTCTTTCACTGTTGTTGGGGAGACATACTGGCACAACTATCAAATTTGCAGTATCTAATGAAGATGTATTACCGTGTTACCTTAAACAAGTACTTCTGCATGTGCATAAGGAGACCTTAACAGTGGGGCTCGTGGCTCAGTGGGTGTGGCATGTGACTCAACCTTGGGGTTGTGAGTTTAAGCCCCGAGCTGGGTGTAGAGATTAAAAAATCTTAATAAAAAAAAAAAGTCAAGGTAGCCTGTGTACAACAGCAGAAAGGAGTCCTAACCAGCAGTCAACATTAGTACATTCATAGGATAGACTTCTGTACAGCAGTCAAAATGAACAAACCAGGGTTATGCATGTCAACATGGGTGCAGCTCAAAAATGAGCAAAAAAAGCAAGTTGTGCAGCACTGCACGATTTATGACAACAGCTATATAAAATATGCAAAACAATACCATATATTATGGCTGTATACGTAGGGAAAAAGTACAGTTTTGCTAGTGGGTACCAAGAAATGAAGATTGGATTGGGGAGAGGGACAGGTCATCAGTTGTGTTTGTATTTATCTTGTAGGCTGCAGTTTGAAAACAAGTACATTTTACCCTTGAATAACATGGGGATTTGGTGTGCCAATCTCTCGCACAGTCGAAAATCCACATATGACTTTTGACTCCCTCAAATCTTAATAGCCTGTTGACTGGAAGCCTTACAGATAACATCAACATCAACAGTTGATGAGCACATATTTTGTATGTTACATTATTATATACTGCAATTTTACAATAAAGCCAAAGAAAAGAAAATGTTAAAATCATAAGGAAGGGAATACATTTATTCCATGATACCGATAAAAATCCACATACAGGTGGACCCAGGCAGTTCAAACTCATTTGTTCAAGGATCAAGTGTACTTGTATTACTCCAGATTTTAGCATACTTGAAGTAGTTTATAATTAAGATATTTTTAAAAGATCACATAGTACTTAAGGGGATATGTACATGAACCATTAATACACATACATTCTGAAAAGATTGCCTTATCCTCACTGTTTCAGGAGAAAAACATGTGCTAACCTCTCTACTCAATTGGGAAAGAAATTTGAGACAGTTTTCACCAGCCATATCCTTAAGTAACAGCAGAATAAAGATACAGAAATGATTTAGAACCAATTTTCAATTTTCATATTTAATTTTTTGCATATACGCATTTTTCTTTTCCTTTCCCCCATCAGGTTATTTCTTTATAATACATATTTTTAAGTTATCCAGATTCTGTATAAATTATAGGGTATGAAATGAAATACTCTCTTTTCTGTCTCCAGCGCCCCACTCCTTTCTCTAGAGATAACGCCTGTTAATGTTTCGTTTTTGTTAAGATTTTATTTATTTTAGAGAGAGAGAGTGTGCTCGCAAGCACGCGGGTGGGGGAGGAGCAAAGGGGCAGAAGGAGACAGATACTTTCTAGCACACTCCATGCTGAGAGCAGAGCCCAATGCAGAGCTTGATCCCACAATCCTGAGATCATGACCTGCACAGAAACCAAGAGTCAGATGCTTAACCTACTGAGCCACCCGTGTGCCCCAAGCACTATTAATGTTTTGATATAAATCCCTATATAGATATATTTATATCCAATACAATATATTTATACCCAATACATACAGGTATATTTATATCGTGTTTTTGCATTTTCTTTGTTTTTCCTTGCCTATTACTGTTTTTAATATTAAAAAATCACTCTAATGGAAGTATATGACTATTCATGAGGAAAAATGGAACATGTGCAGCAAGCAAATATATGTAACATACATCCATGTTCGCTTTGGGGTGGAGACTTAGCATCAGAAAACAGCAAATTTCAGCCCCTGTTGTCAGGAGGGATTACCTTAAGGACAAGGAGAGGCAGCTGTGGGCAATGATGGAGACGCTGTGTAAATTGGATGGGGTCTTGGGCTCCTTACCTCAAATGAGAAATGCAAGGCTTTGCTTGTATCATAGGCTGGAACCAAATCAGTTGACTTTGAGTCCAGGCTTCTGTGGCAACAGTTAGTGGATTTATTACTGGGGTCTGCAAAGAAACATCAGCTGATTAGGGAGAAACAGTTTTCTGAAAAAACAGCTTTAAATTTTTTGCTAGTTTCTATCTCATTAACCCTATGGGGCCTGGTTTCACTCGTGGAGTTTGCATCAAGCTTTGGGGAACTATGGCCTGCATCCCAAATCTAGCTGGACCACTCTCTCACACCATACACAAAGATAAACTCCAAATGGATGAAAGACCTCAATGTGAGACAGGAATCCATCAAAAATCCTAGGGGAGAACATAGGCAGCAACCTCTACGACATTGGCCAAAGCAACTTCTTTCATGACACATCTCCAAAGGCAAGAGAAACAAAAGATAAAATGAACTTGTGGGACTTCATCAAGATAAAAAGTTTCTGCACAGCCAAGGAAACAGTCATCAAAACAAAGAGGCAACCCACAGAATGGGAGAAGATATTTGCAAATGAAACTACAGATAAAAGGCTGGTATCCAAGATCTATAAAGAACTTCTCAAATTCAATACAAGAGAAACGAATAATCAAATCAAATGGGCAGAAGAAATGAACAGACACTTTTCCAACGAAGACATACAAATGGCTAACAGACACATGAAGAAATGTTCAACATCATTAGCCATCAGGGAAATTCAAATCAAAACCACATTGAGATACCACCTTACGCCAGTCAGAATGGCAAAAATGGACAAGGCAAGAAACAACAAATGTTGGAGAGGATGCGGAGAAAGGGCATCCCTCTTACACTGTTGGTGGGAATGCAAGTTGGTACAGCCACTTTGGAAAACAGTGTGGAGGTCCATTAAAAAGTTAAAAATTGAGCTACCCTAAGACCCAGCAATTGCACTACTGGGTATTTACCCCAAAGATACAGACATAGTGAACAGAAGGGCCATATGCACCCCAATGTTCATAGCAGCATTGTCCACAATAGCTAAACTGTGGAAGGAGCCGAGATGCCCTTCAACAGACAAATGGATAAAGAAGATGTGGTCTGTATATACAATGGAATATTACTCAGCCATCAGAAAGAACAATTACCCAACATTTGCAGTAACATGGACGGGACTGGAGGACATTATGCTAAGTGAAATAAGTCAGGCAGAGAAAGACAATTATCATATGGTTTCACTCATTTATGGAACATAAGGAATAGCAGGGAGATCAGTAGGAGAAGGAAGGGAAGAATGAAGCGGGGGGTAAACAGAAGGAGGAATGAACCACGAGAGACTATGGACTCTGGGAAACAAACTGAGGGCTTCAGAGGGGAGGGGGTAGGGGATTGGGATAGGCTGGTGATGGATATTAAGGAGGGCACGTATTGCATGGAGCACTGGGTGTTATACTCAAACAATGAATCATGGAACACTACATTAAAAGCTAATGCATGGTGCACTGGGTGTTATATGCAACGCAGGAATCATGGAACTTTACATCAAAAACCAGGGATGTACTGTATGGTGACTAACATAATATAATAAAAAAATATTATTATTAAAAAAAGCTAATGATGTACTGTATGGTGACTAACATAACGTAATAAAAAATTAAAAAAAACCAAAAACCAAAACAAAACAAAACCAAAAAAGTCACTCTAATATCATTTAGCAAGTTGACTTTTACACCGGCAATGTTTAGGAAGAACTTTTTGCAGAGACAGATTTCCCATTCATATTTCAATTCATAGTTCTCCTATTTGGTTCTTGCTGTGGTACAGTTATACCTAAAGTCAAAATACCTGGGCTTGAATCACAGGTCTGCCACTTACAAGACATGAGATCTTGAGCAGATTACTCATTTTCTCTGTGCCTCATTTCAACCTCTGAAAAACTACATTAATACTACATCTTCCTGGAGGGCCTGGGTGGCTCAGTCAGTTAAAGCAGCTGGCTCTTGATTTCAGCTCAGATCATGATCTCAGGGTCCTGGGATTGAGCCCTGTGTCTGGCTCCACACTCAGCCAGGAGTCTGCTTGAGGATTCTCTCTCTCCTTCCTCTCCCTCTGCCTGTCCCCCTGCTTGCACACACACACACTCTCTCTCTCTCTCTCTCTAAAATAAATAAGTAAATCTTTTAAAGATATAATACACCTTCCTCATGAAATTGGTCATAAGGATTAAATGAATTTTAAGAGTTTGGCACAAAATTCATTTTTTAAAGCTCTCTCTCTCTCTCTCTACATATATATATATATATATTTCTTCAAGATTTATTTTAGAGAGTGAGAGAATACGTGAGTGGGGGAAGGGGCAGAGGGAGAGAATCTCTGAGCAGACTCCCCTCTGAGTGCAGAGCTGAACTGGGGCGCCAGGTGGGGCTCAGTCTCATGATCCATGAGATCATGACCGAATGGAAACCAAGTCAGACACTCAACTGACTGAGCCACCAGGCACCCCTGAAGCTATCTATTTTTAATAATATTAGTGAACAGGTATTATTTGACTAATATACTCCCCATCCTTCTGAAGAGTGCTACCCTCTCTCCCACTTTAAGGCCTGATCTAGCCTTGACCACCAGGCATCGGCAATAGAATCCATACTCTGCCGCCTGATCCAAGTCCTTAAATGCCTAAAGCTGCTTGTACTCAAAACCAAAAGAGTCCCAACTGATACAGTTAGTTGTCTAGTGCCAGTTCATTTTCTACCCACTACCAGTAGACACAATAAATGTAAAAAGCTGAGAATCAAACTCATCATTTTTACTATCTATTGATTCTGATAAATGACTCGAAAGAAAAGAGAACTTGCAGTTCGAAGTCACAATGAAGTTTTCCACGGGCTGAATGCTTTTTTCTTAGATTATTTTTGATGTAAAAATAGCTAATTTATTTGGTGTGTTAGAGTTTACACATAATTTCTATATTATTTGACCTACACATGGAACAAAAAAGTGCACAAAGAGATTGTTACTTTACAAAGGTCACACAAGCAGACACGTGGCAGATTCCCACATCTAATTTCCCGCATGCTCTTTCCAATTGCCAAAGTTCACAAATGATGAAGAAAAGGGTGCTGGATTTCAAGGGACACCAACACGGTAAGCTACTTACTGCGGATCTTTAGTTGGTCTTCCTTTTCTCTTCAGTGTTACCACTTTCTTGCAAGTTTTCATTTTTAACACCTCAGACTCTTCATATGGATGGATAGATTTTGTTTATGGCAAGAAAAATGCCACCATGTGCTCCCTCAGAAGAACTCTCCTGACAGGTATTTCGAGAGGAATTGTGAAACATTCTGGTAATTTGTGTAGAGCTGTTGGCATTTCTGCTTCACAAACTGGAGAAATTCATTTGGAAATCTTGCAAATTACTCATCTTGGAGAAAGAAAAGTGCTACATTCCAAACTTATAGTTTTCAAAACAAGCAACTTCTTTACTTTCCAATTGATTCCTACGTCCCTACTCACCCTTGCTCCTTGGGGTAGACCATCGTGGAGGCCCCAGTGCTCTACCTCACCTGCATCCACACCTTTGGCCCTTTGCACCTTCTCTCACTGAACAGACAAAGCCCTTCCCCCACTCTAGAAGTAGATTTCGTGACTAATAGGAGTGGAGATTGACTGCACCAATGGGGAGACCAAGCATCAAAACTTTGCATGCATTTGCATGCTTTCACTGTGCCCGGAATGTTGCTGCAAGAAAGACATCTCTGAACTAGCTGGATGGTCCTCAGAAGAGAATGAGAGATTTATGGAGCAGAGCTCCCAACTGAGGCCAGCCTAGCGCTTTCAACGGTCAGACCCCCAGACCTGAGCAACTTCGGCCAAGATCAGAAGGGCCACATGGCCACCCCCCCACTGTCGCTGATGCGGGAGACATAGATGTTACCCGCTAGCTATGCCTCTGAGGTTTCGTGATTGGTGGGTCTACAGAATTAATGTGGCTATAGGTGCAATACATGCTCTTAAACAAACTCATACATGCACGACTTTAACCCTAATCATAAACTCATTCAAACTGTGCAGATCCACATACCCTATTTTCCCCAGAGTCCCACAGACTATTTTCTTTACTAAGTCCAACATAAATATACCTCGGACACTCTAACTTTCAACTAGTTCAAAACAATTCTAGCTTAATCATCCCCTTGTGATGCTGAAATATTTTCTCCCTTTTTCTTTCTCTCTTGTTTTATCTTCAGGCCTGTGAGCATAAGAGCCCAGATATCAAAGAGACCCACAGCCCCTCAAAAACTCTTTGGACTCACCTGTTTCATAGAGTTGCCAGATAAAATACAGATTTCCCAGTGAAATTTGAATTTCAGACAAACAATGAATTACTTCCCTGGATAAGTATGTCCCATGCAACAGTTGGGTTATACTTACTAAAAAAATTAAAATTAAATTCAAGAAATTTTAAAGATTTATTTATCTATTTTAGAGAGGGGGGAGGAACAGAGAAAGAGAGAGAGAATCCCAAACAGACGCCCTGTTGAGCACAGAGCCTGATGTGGGGTTCAATGCTAGGACTCTGAGATCTTGACCTGAGCTGAAATCAAGAGTTGGATGCTTTAACCGACTGAGACACACAGGCACCCCAGAAATTCAAATTTAACTGGATGCCCTGTATGTTTCTTCGCTAAATCTGGCAACCCTACTGCTTCATGAAAATTTGGGAGGAGTAAATGGAAGAAAGGAGGAGCATGCACCATGTGGGGAAAAGAGAGGAGGCCCAGGCCCAGCTAAGTTAAGAAACCAGGAAATGGCATTATGGAAAAGAGTAGCCCAAACTTTGTTCTCTTTGATAGCTCGCCATCTGAAAAACCCTCCTGTAATGAATGGGGAAATGTTCATTGAAGAGTTCACGGGGAAGAAACCCTTTGGGTGACTTCTGTTGGTGAGTTTTAGATACCTTCAAATCATCAGGAAATAATACACATTAAGAAATTCTTCTAATGTCCTCATTAACCTTAGCATTTTGAACAATTGTTAAATCTAGGTGGGAAGTATATGGATTATAATTATATATGATTTTTACTTTTCCCCCAGATTTTTGAAATTATTAATAATAAAGTTGGAAAATGAATTACTGAGATACTCCTGTTATAGCAACCAGCTGTACTATACACATGTGGGAAATGAGAGATTTAATTTTTGGTCATTTGCTCCCCTTTCACCAATCAAGAATTTTAGGCAACTCAGGGGAAATGATATAATGCAAGTATTCATTTGACAAGAGCAACTTGCTGTTAGTAAAGTTTATTGAAGAGTTTGATGGTTAAGTGTTAACTATAAAAACATATACTCCACGATCTGATTGAACACAGCATTATTTGTATGAGGGAGGAGAGAAGTAAGGAAAATAAAATCTGTTAAGCACCATCTATGCATCGCTAATCTGCTGCGTGATCTGTGAAGTCAGTTTTATCATCCCATTTTTCACCCGAGCTTAGGGCCGCTAAGGAGTGTCCTCACCTAGGGTGGTGTTGAGCTTAAAGACAGATATTCGATTCCATGGTCAATTTTTCCACTATGCTCTGCTGCCTTTTTCCAGTCACAAATTTGCGCTTGAACAATCAACCATCATCAATTTTTTTTCTTTGCAACGAGCTACCTCTCATAGAGTATATCCCTAGCCTTTGTAACCTGATCTCTAATGCCTGAAACTGGGAACAATCAAAATGAAGTGACCAATATTTCTCTGCCATTTGAAACATGAAGGATGGATGTAAACTTGTACTCGATGTTGTGACACATCCCCACTAAAGATGAGTTGAGCACCTCACAGAACTGTGAGAGGAACTTTAGAAGAGAATGGCCCTTGCCCTCAAGGAGTTTAGAATCTCAGAGAGAGAAGTGGCACAGAAGTAGAAATATGGAGTAATACAATTCAGCAGTGCAGGAGATGTCCCAAAAGAACATCTGGTAGACGGAAGAGGCAGTGAAGGCATTATGAGGTAAAGAGGGACCGTGATCTGGACTTTCAAAGATGGACAAGAGTTGGTAATGTAAATACAGGAACAAAGGTGACCAAGCTGAAAATGTGAGCAGAGACTCTGAAAGTGGTGTGCATATGGTGAGTCTTGTTAACAGGGCTTACATTATTCCAGAGTGTTCATTTATTCAGTGAGCATTTGTTGACCATTCTCTTTCTACCAGGCACTGAGTGGAGTGATAAGGAACAAAGATGACTAAGACAAAATTACAGTCCTCTAAGAAGTTATAAATTAGTGAGAGCTCATGAAACATGATCATGAAAGAAAAGGATGCTAGAAAATTATGTTGCCTATTTTTCCACTAGGTCATTTGTCCTTCTGTTTTTGATTTTTGGGAATTCTTTCTATATTTTTGACACTAACCATTGTTCATTATATGCATTGCAAATATCTTTTTCATGCTTGTAGCTTATTGTTTCTCTTTTTCTTTTTAGAGAGGGAAAGAGAGGGGTGGGGAGGGGCAGAGGGAGAGGGAGAGAAAGAATCTTAAGCAGGCTCCATGCCCAGCACGGAGCTAGACTTGGGGCTCAATCTCATGACCCTGACTGAGATCATGACCTGAGCAAAATCAAGTGTCAGCTGCTTAACCAACTGAGCCACCCAGGTGCCCGTTTCCTATTCTTTGAGTTGTGTTTTTAATGAAAAAAAAATCTCATTAAAGTAATTGAGTAAATTAGTATTTTCTTTTATGATCAGGATATTTTTTTGTATAATATTTAAGAAATCCTTCCCCACTTAAAGTCAGGAAAGGGTATTCTGTGAAATTTTTTCTGAAAACAGTAAAGTTATTAAAGTCTGCATGCATTTGAAGTTGATTTTTTTGTATGGTGTGAGACAGCAATCTATTTTCTCTTTTGTCTTCTATATGAAGAGTTCATATTTTCAATTCTATTTGCTAAATAACCACGCCTTTCTCCAGGGACCTGACACATCATCTTTACCATTTTTGAAGATCCCTCTCTTTTGGGGCTCATTTTTTTCTCTTCTATCGGCCAAGATGAGTATTCCTGCACCAATATCACACTCTCTTCACTACTATAACTTTAGAACAAGCCTTCATATATAGAAAAGAAGTCACTCCTTTTTCTTCTCCTTCAGAAATATCTTGGCAATTCTTGATTCTTTGCTTTTCTATTTAAATTTTAGATTAAACTTGTTAAGTTCCACAATACATGAAGGGGACTTTTACAGAAGGGTTGATGTGTCTGGTCAATAAACATGAAGAATAGCTCAGCATCATCAGCAATCAAGGGAATACACCTCAAAACCACAAAGAGATTCCATTTGAACCTACTGACAAAAATTCAGAAGTTTAACAATACTAAGTTTTGGAAAGGATATGATCAACAGAATCTCTTCTATACTGCCATTGGGAGTGTAAATTAGTACAACACTTCAGAAAATTTGATGGAATTGTGTAATGTTTAACATTTGCATATATCCTTTCACTTCTCTAGATCCAGGGCCCCACCTTCTCCACCCTGCCCTGTATTCTTAGAAGCTGACCTTTGTAGACTTCATCAGTGGGTCCTCCTGCATTCTGGCTTCTCCCCGGGTTCAGGCAATGAGAGGTCCTGGCAAAACACTGGAGAGAAGGGTAGAGAGTGAGGTCAGGGTTTTTAGTGACATCAGCTCCCTCTCTGCCAGGCTGTTGTTGGGCTGAAAAAGCTAGAGACCCCTGTCGGGTAATCCCATCCTGCAGCTGCAGCCGCCCCCTTCAGGCTCGAATAACCACTTTCTCCCATTGCCTCGTCAGGGATAGAGATGGTTACGGCTCCCTGCCCTTGCTGGTCCTAGAGTGCTTCATCATCCTGTAACAGGTCCTCTCCTAAACTCCCCTCAGTTACACAATTTGATCTTGTTCCTGCCCGGATCCTCACTGGTACAGCCTAAAACTCAACAATTTCACTGTCAGGCATACACCCAAGAGAAACCAGAGCAGGAATGCTTTCCAGGAGACATGTTCAAGAATGTCTGCAATACACTTTGCACACTTGGGTCATTTAAAAAAAAAAAAGTAACAACCCCAAAGCCAATTGTGATACATTTGCCCAATAAAGTATCATACAAAAGTGAAAATTAATTAACTATAACTACATGCAATAACACAAATAAGTCTTAGAAGCCAAATGTTAAGGAAAAAAAAATTGAAGCAAGCCATAGAAAGCTATATATAGCATGATAACCTTTTGATAAAGTTAAAGATGATTTATTTATTTATTACTTGTTTTTAAGTAGACTCCATGCCCAGCATGGAGCCCAATATGGGACTTCAACTCACAACCCTGAGATTAAGACCTGAGGTGAGGTCAAGAGCGGGACGCTCAATGGGCTGAGCCACCCCGGCGCCCCAAATATCTATCATTTATATGTACATATATAGTGTTAAAACTTTTAAAAAGAAAGGCATGAAAAACACCAAAATTAGAACAATGTTTATCACCAAGAGGAGGAAGAAGGGATTAGGGTAGCAAGGAACACATGGTAAATTATTGGTAATATTTTATTATTCTAGCTATGAATTGGAAGGTGGACCCTGGGGTTAAAATTAATTAATAAAACCATTAAATGAAAACAAAGTATGCTTAATTACATTTAAAAATGAGTAGCAGGTTTAGAAAATCTGGAATTCCAGGCTAAGATTTTAAAGTTCATTCTCTAAGTAATCCCCTGAAGTTTTTAAGGAGAAAGATGACACAATTATACATTTACGTTAACCTGCCAGAAGCGGACAAAAGCAGAAATTCACAAGTTAAGGATCCTTTGCCAAAATCCAAGTGTGAACTGATAGAGTTCTGGCCCTAGAGTCATGGCTGGGGCATGGGAACAGAACAGGGAGGAAAGAGAGGCAGGGCTAAGAACTGATAGTATGTTTGGTGGCAACACAGAAGGCAAAACCAGGAGAGGGCTGAACTATGGGCCAAGAGTGAATAATCCAGGATAGATTTTTCTAAAACAGAATTTTTAAATTTTAAGTACTGTCTTTTAAGGAGATATGAAGAATGTTAAACTGTTTGATATCATCTCTGTCGTAGCTACTGAATGCATCCGTGTCTTTGGCTCTTCCCCGTCCTGACTATTTACTGGAAACAATACAAGAGCAAAGCTGCAGCACTCCAAATCCTGCTGGGTTTGAGCGACCTCTGCAAGATCAGTTCTATCTATCCATCTGAGAGAGAATATCCAAGGTTCTTTCTTTCTTTTTTTGTATATTTGTTTCTATAAAAGTGGGAAGAGTATCCTTAAATGATATAAAGAGACATCCTGGCTAAAAAACTTAAAGAAACCTTATTCCAAATAATAGTGTAAGTTATCACTGCTTGAATGCCAGTCATTTCAAATTCAGAATACACTTCTATAACCAACATTTCCCTTAAAGATCTAAATGGCACGCGATCTTTTGCATTCAATAAAAATAACAAATCTTATTAGTGAATTCGATCCTGTGGGTTGAGTTGTTAATCCCGGTACTCTATTTATACAATTATTTTTCAAGTTTATTTCCTATTTTTATCTTGTCCTTCAACTGCAGGATAGTTCAGGGTTACCTATTTTTAGTGCGCTCAAGCACCACACCACGGAATCGCTTTAACACTTCACTCTATAAGCCCGGCAGTCCTGGACTGCACCTCCCTGCGTTGCAGGCTGCCTGAGATATTGTTATCAGTGTCTTCCACTTGAGACGATGAGTCCAAAGTTTCCTATTCACCTATCATAAGGAACATCCGTGTTACAAGAAGAAAAAAAGAAGGCAACAAAATATTTTGACCACCCCCATATCTTGGAAGAGACCACCCCTGTATCTTGTGTAAGAAATAAGATAAGGCATGAATACAAATGTTGAAGGTAACATGAATAACTTTAGTAACTCTGGGACTTTGGGCTCACTCTTTGTCCAGTCTTGATTTGGGGAATCCTAATTAGTGAGAATACTGTTTTATTTTTTAAGAAAAGAAAATCAGAGAAATAAGCTTGACTTCTTGAAGATGCTTTGACAGCTTTCTTTTCTTTTTAAAATCCTTGTGTAGATGAGCTGTCTGTGGAACAAGCTGACATTCATTTAAATAGGAATTTAAAATCTGCCTCAAACATCTTTGATATCTGAGTAGGGGCCAAAATGCCAAGTGCACTTAAGGGATATCTGGTTAATAGTTTTGCAGATTATCCAAGTCAGCTCACTTCTAGAAGGCTGAGCAGTGGGATGAGAAGAAAAAAAAAAAAAGGAACATGCAATTCTGCCACGGTGTCGCGGAGTGAGCGAGCAGTGGTTGGGTGAACGGGAATGTATGCTTCCTCCTTCTCCGCCATCAGGCTGTCAATGCCATCTGTTGCACAATGTGAGGAACTACTGAGCTCCTCTTCAACAAACACTGGCAGTTGGTCTTTTCATTTCTCCCCAGAAGTACTTGTCTTTATGAGGACAGAGGTCTCTGGAGCATCACAGAGTTTTGCTTTAAGGAATGTAGCAACACGAAATTAGGAATGCTTTCTTAAAACTCTAAGTGGTCATAAAGAAATGAGAAGAAAAATGGAAAAACACATTATTTCAAGGATGTCTGTCCAACACAATGTTCCTGATGTGAAATTCCACCCACTGCTCCCTTGAAAGGGTATGATTTACCCTAGAAATATCAAAGATGTGGAGACGCAGTCACCAGGGTGTGGAATATCAAAGTGAAGTGTGGTTTTACTTCGTTGCAATAGAAGAAAATGACACGTGAACACATATTCAGAGAGATAGTACATCTGTGTTATTCACACTATATTGCCCTTAGCACTTCACGTAAGTGTAAAGTTATAAAGCTGTTCAATTAGCTATTTAATGACTACTTCCTCCCTACTCACCTTTTTCTCCATGAGGACAGAACCATATCTATTATATTTACCCTTCATCTGTAGTCCATAATGCAGAATACCATCACAGCAGCTGGCACTAATCTGTCCTTACTATATGCTCTGCTAAATGCTCTATCGATATCAGTCACTTAACCTAGAACAACAATCGGTAGCAATTATTACCTCCATCTTACAAATGAGGAAACTGAGGAACAAATTCTCCAAGATCACATATCTAATAAATAGAAAACCAGAATACTAACCTAGGTACTCTGTGTCCAGAGCCTTCATTCTTCCATACTGCCTATCGTATTAGGCAAGACATACAAATATTTGTTGAAAGAATGAATGAGCAATCCAGTAAACTATTTTTTTTTTAGTTTACCTAAGTGAGAAATAGATCATTTAATTTTTTTCCTCTACTCTCTCATTAGAAATATTGATTCACCTCCCTATAAATGTTGTACGTTAAATAGTGGTAGCGGGTAGTACTGATGGCACCATACCATGACAATGGCCACGATTCAATCTCAATATAACCACTGCAGAATTTCCTCAAATCCAAAAGAGAGATCAAGGAAATTTTGGTTATTTAGATTAAATTTGCTCAAAGTTGTCTTGATTTCCATTTAAACATATTCTGCCATAAATACATATACGTACATTAAGAAAGCACAGAATCTCTCAAAGCACTTGTAAAACGGCTTACAAACTTAGAAATTCCTTTAAGTGAATTCATTTATAGAATTTAAAAATATTCATTAAGTGCCCACTCTGTAAAGTGCAATGGCTTCTAACCATTTCCCTACTTCTCCCCAAGGCCTTTATTATTCCTTCTATAGAGTAGAATAACTGAATGGTCACTTTCTTCAAATTTGTACTCACTATGTATTTTAAGCTTGGCTTGACTACTGCTTGTCTCCATTTTAATAGGTTTCCATAAGGAATAAATTTCACTGTTTCACAAATAACAGAATTCTTTAAGAATCATAAAGAATAGCAGATATGTGTATCAATAAATATTTATTTGTTCCAAAATTCTCCTTCATGATAAAATTGCAGTAACATTTCAGGAGGAGAGATTTTATTGCTTTTGCTAAAATCAATTTCATTCAGGAGTGCAAAGGTCCTGAGTAAGGCAGTGATGTCTGCGTTCTGGGCCAGAACACCAAAGAGCTGGGTCCCAGTCCCCCTAATGTCATCAGTTCACTGGGAGAGCCGATCCAAGCCACTTAACTTCTCAGAGCCTCAGTTCCTTCATTAGTAATACTAAGATTCTATTGAATGACCCTTGTCTCCTCTAGAAAACATATATTTTAATGAATTATCACACCAGTACTGTGAATTGAATAGTAACATGCTTCAAAGTAGCCATTTTGGGGGGGGCGGGGGGGGGAACCTGTCCTTTCTTGAAATCTAGATTCCATCTAAGTGGTATTGTTTCTGTATGAAGAAACAGAATGAGCTATGGTGAAGTGACTTGTGTAAATGATCTCATTCGGGAGGCACCGAGGGGACAGAGACTTGTCATTGCCAAGTAAGTCACATTTAAATTCCCTCAAGCCTTGAGAAATAATGTGAGGGAAAGAGCAAAAATAGCACAGTCATTCCTTTGGACCAAGTCGACTCCTAGGCCTCCTGAGAGCACCACAGCTGTATATTCATCTATATGCAAAGAGAAATAATAAGAATCGTCTATATTTGGCACATGGTGCTTTTCTATATACCAGTGCACTCATCTATTAATATATTTTATGCTGAGCCTTTCGGTAAGGAAAGATACACCATGCACACTGCCTCATGCATAGCTACAGACACATATTGAAGATGCTTCTTTCCCCTGAAATACAGAAAATTGCAAGAGCACACAGCCCCACGAAACCAACCAGAATGAAACTGGAGGCAGCTGTATCTGATCGAAACCGTGGAGAGAATTGAGATTGACAGAGTTTCAGGGCTAGGAGGTTAATGAGTCCGTAGTCCTGCCTCCAGGCAGAACTGTCTTGAACCATTCCAGGCAAATGACAGCTCAGCCTCTTGGAAAAAAAAAAAAAGGAAAAAGAAAGAAAGGAAAGAAAGAAAAGAAAAGAAAGAAAGAAATCTTCACAACGTGTTTCAGTAACATATTCCATTGTCTAAATGTCCTTATCCTCATAAAGTTCTGAAAGCAATCTAAGTCCACACTCTTCTCTGTTTAATCTCCATGTTGACAGATACATAGAATAATAAACTGACAGAAACGTCAAAGATGATAAGAGCCTTAGAAATGGGTCACAGGGTTGGTTATCCTCACCTTTCCAGAGACCTCAGAGGAGAAAATAATTAGCAAGTCTGTGGATTGTGGTTCTAGTCACAGTAATATTATGAGTCCAGCTATTTGTTTTTATAAATAAGACCTATTTGCCATGAATCACTAAATGAAAATTTGCCTTGTACTTTATAGCAAGGACTATAGGTCTAGTAAACGCTATCCTGAGCCGAAACATGTAATCAAAGAATAGGTTCTTATGTTAAAAAAGCAAAGGAAGTACAGAGCTACAGAGCTGATGTGCACACAGACCCATACTTCTTTTTTTTTTCTAATTCTTTTTTGTCACATTATTTCAGTTTATGGATATTTTCTTACTTATGATACTAAAAACAGATTACTGTCTTTTTTTTTTTTTTACTTCCAGGCATTATGAATGATGAATGTGTTGACAGCATTATATAGAGGAAAAGAGTAGGGTTAAGCCCAGGTTTCAAATCCCTTGTCTGCTACTCATCCGCTGCATGGTTTCAAGCAAGCTGCTTGATCTCTGAGCTATAGTACCCTCACGTATAAGGTGGGACTAATCATATTTACTTCACATCAGTCTTAGAAAACAGAATGGGATAGCACTGGTAAAAGCATCTAGGATTTAGTAGGCACTAGAATAAATGTTAGTTGACCATCATCTGATCTGTAGCACTCTGCCTTTCCATCTTCTTCTCCATTCCTATTATAAGTTCTGAGAAGTGATCGAGGGACAAACCAGCCTCCTCTGAGTGTCACTGGACTGTTTCTGCTTCCATTCGGCCTCTCTTCTCTGTTGCTGGTCCCCAAGTGAACTCAGGAGGGCATTTCCCTTAGAGACATAAAGGGGAAGAGCAAGGAAACTTTCTGATGCCAAGTTAAAACGAACGCTGGATTTTAACTTGAATTTTTAAAGGATCTGTGCATGTTACATTTGTGCTAAGAACAAGTAGATGAAATTCAAATTCTAAAACACTATATTCATTTTTAGAAAGCTGTAATAGAACTGCTTTGTCCAAAGGATAAAAAGACTGATTCAAAGATAGACTACTTTTTAGCTCAAAGGAGTGAGCAATAAAGTAACTATTATTCATTTTGAAGTAGAAATGCTAATATCTACACAATTTGAAAGAGATTTAAATAACATTATCAAAGTAATATGTTCTTATTACATAAAACAGAGATAAATGTAGAGACATTTTATAACATCACTCCTAATTTTATGATCCAGAGAAAACCACTAGCAATATTTGGATACATCTTCTCTCTTTTTCTGCACATATTCTGATGAGCAGGACTGCTTTCAAGTTCAGGTTCTGCCACTTACTAGTTGGACTTGGTCAAGTTGTTTAGTTTCTCTAAGCATTTGACACTGCATCTGAAAACCAGCATCAGCTTCAAAGAGTAATTGCGATGACTAGTGAGATAATATGTATGAAGCATGTGCATGGTACATAATAAGCACTCCATTACGTCAGCTAGTGTTATTAGGATTTTTGCTATGTCTTATATTTTAAATGGAAAAATGAGAATTCAAGGAGAGGAAACAAAGGTCACTAACAAACTATTGTGATGTGGGTTTTGGAGTCTGTGCAGTACAGAAAATCCAATTTCTCACATAACAACATAACAGACAATTCATTGAATGCTTTGCTATGTGGTTCCAGACATGATGATATTATAGCCCGTTTAATCCTCACAACAGTCCTATGAGACAGGTGGTAATATAACTATTACTATTACTATCCCCATTTTACAGATGGGCAAACTGAATCAGAGAACAGGTGAAGCAACATGCAAAGTCTCACAGCTAATTGGCAAAGCTGGCATTTGAATGCAATCAATCTAGTTCCAGAGTCCATTCTTGTAAACAAATACAGAAGAGTTTAATATTGAGCAGGTATTTTTGTAAATATTACAGTTTAAGGCAAACATTCTAAAAAAGCACATGATTTGCAACTAATTAGAAAAAGACCAGATAGATAAATACCAAGAAAAGAATTAGATGTCCTATTCTTTTAGATAGCATATTTTTCAATGTTTCCAGCTGGCCCCGTATGCCCATCCAGCAAAATTACAGGACCTCACATTCGATCCGTTTCTTCTGAACTTTGTAGGTAGCTAGAAATGGTTAGGCAGCAAGCACTGTTCTTGGAAAAATAGATTTGTATTACCCTTGGAAACAGACTGTGTTGCAAGAAAGTCTTTGGCATAAAACAAGGCTGAGTATACACTGTTGTCTCTCAGATGGTGTGGATTTGGAAACATAAGTGGACAAGCCAAACCCTTTAAGTCTTCCTTATCCTTTGAATTGAATTCCAGAATGTGTTTTTGATGTCACTATGTAGAATTTCTGCTTATCCTTATTTATTCCTGAATAATATTCCACCGAGTGGCTGTAACAATGGCTATTGAATAAAAACAAGTTTCCTCAGTCATTCCAATCTGAGTGACAGCTCTGTGCTCTCCAAGTCATCTACTCATCCCTCTTGGATAGTGGTGCAAAAAGAAAAGAAAAAGCATCCCAAAGCACAAGTATGGTCAAATGATAAAGCAAAACTGCTGTCAACTTTTGGGTAAAACTGATACATTCAGATATCACTGATGAAACTGTAAACTAGTATATACCTTTAAAAAAACAATTTGGCAACACTCACGGAGTGTACTGTAAAATGTTCATCCCATTTGGCACAGTTCCCTCTATTCCTGGGAATTTATCCTAAGGCAATAATTAAAAAGAAAAAAAACCCCATAAAAGTAGAGAGAATTCAAATGCAGTGTTAATTATAAATAACACCTAAGAAGCAAACTGATTGTTCAACAATAGACAAACAGATAAGTAAACATCCATGGAATATTTTGTTCCCTTAAATAATTATAAATATGGACTGTATGATAACACAGAAAAACAAAAAGTTGAAAAGTAGAGCACTAAGTGATCTGTATAGTTTGATTATACCATAGGATGTAAATAAATGTGCAGGTAGCAGTGAATAATGGAGGCAATGATGTGAAAATAGAAATAAGGACTGTGAGATTTTTTTCTTCTTAAATCTCTTTAAGTGTTGCTTGAGATTCGCAAAATAATTAACAAATAAGTTTGCTGAAATGGATGAAGAGGTTTCTTCGTCATCAGAAGAGCAGGTCAATTGTCCTCTTCCCACACCCAGCGACTGAAACCAACCAATCAAACACATCAAAAACTAAACTCCTTGCCTTCAAAGAGAGCTGGTATGTTTAGAGATTATATATGAAATGGCCTGTCTAATTGAGAAAAGAGATTGAGAACTTCCGGAGTAGGGTCTCAACTTCCCATAGGCACCTGGGTGGCTCAGTTGGTTAAGTGTCTGCCTTTGGCTCGGGCCATGATCCCACCATCCTGGGATTGAGCCCCATGCTGGGCTCCCTGCTGGGTGAGGAATCTGCTTCTCCCTTTCCTTCTGCCTCTCTCCCTTGTTTGTGTTCTCTCTCTCAAATAAATAAATTTAAAAATAAAAAATAAGACAAAATACGAAAGGGATTCCCATAATCATCAATGTGAATTTAAGCCAACCTTTTTAGTACCTATTCATTTTTTTCTTTATCTTCTATCTTGATATGACTATTTTACTTTTCATTTTTATTTGCTATGCATAGTTGATTCTCCAATATTCTTTTATTCACTCTCAACCTGTTTTGTGTGTCTTTTAAAGGATACCCTGGCTGACTGGCTATATGTTCATTGTTGGTAGTGAACAGCTTCACGTCTTAAATAGCCCTATATTTGGTTAAACAATTTCTCAGAAGAACTAAATGATAGTGATTCATGTCACTAAGAATATCCAATTATTCCTGTCTTTTATTTCAATTCTCTATTGCAAACAGAGGAAATGCTTTCAATTTCTTTACATTCTTTCCATATAAATAGATGCCTTGTGAGGAAATTAAAGGCTCTTTTTCACCTGTTAGTTAAATAGTTTCTGTCACTTAGGTTATATAGTTTGTTGTATGGTTGATTAGTTTATCTATTTTTCATTCATGTTGGGGTAAACTAGCTAGACCTCTACTGATTTAGTCTGTCTGCAGTGATTATACCCTGATTTTGTGTTGCTAGTGATTTATTTTCTGAGTCATCCACACCAGAAACATTTTTTTCTCCAGGTGGATCATTGCCCTAAAGCACTTTTCAACTTAGTAAATACAAGTATAAACTGGGCTTTTTATTTGTCATGAGTCTTGATTACAGGCAAGGACTCTAACATGACTCTATTTTTTGACTTAGATCTTTTAGCATTTGAAAATGCCACGTATTCATACAGAAAGTTATGCTTCTCAAATGGGAATGTAACACCATAGGGCAATTTCTCTGCTTTGATAGGTGACATATAAGTGCATTTCTGAGGTCTAACTGAACCATCACAGATGGATCCTGGAGCAGTGCCATCATGGACCACTAGCACTCAGGCTTTGTTTTACAGTAGCCACGGAGAACCTACTATGTGTTAGGCTCAATGCGGGGCCGTGGGACACAACAGGAAACAAACCTCACCCTCTCCGCATCCTGTGCCCTTCACCTGCAAAATGGGATACATAACTTATCTATGAGGACCCTTTTAAATATAAAGTCTCTACTAAAGCTAATTGTTTTTATTTCAAGAATCATAGGAGACACATTTTAGTATAAGGAAAACTTTTTTAAAAGGTAAAAATATTTTAAGTGATGCTTGGTTCAATGTTTAGAGTTAGGGTAGACATTAACTGGGGATGGTTAAGGGCACCTTTGAATATGGCTATAGATATGTATATTTATATTTTCAAATATTTGTGTATTGCACAAAAAAATTTAAATGTGGAGGCTGCCCTGTGCCCTCAGAACCTTGAGCAAGGCATTGAAACATGACCAACACAACACAATACGGCAAAGCAGAAGTTAGAGGTTTTCTCATGTAGGGTAAAATCATTGAAAAATTCAGCACATCTATTGACTATTTCTACTACCATGATACTGAGATAAAAGGACAGTCCCAGAATATTATATACAGATTTCAGAAAATCCAATCTTGAATATTCCAAATGCATAAGAGAAGTAGGTGTATTTGTACCATCTTACACAAGGAGTCATTTGTAGATTTTCTTTAAAAGGAACTCTTTAGGATCCTTCCACTAGACATTTATAACATGATCCATGTGCAAGGTTTCCATTTCTGTCCAGTTTCTCAATAACAAATCTATTGTGTAAAGCGTAGTCTACTTGCAATCTTCTTATACCATACTAAGCAAGGCTGAGTAGCCTCAAGGTCATTCAAACTGGCTGTTGGCTTCCGTAGGAAGACAGCCCCAAGCTATTTAAGGAATATCTGGCTGCCGGAGAGCTTGGAGCCAAATTTGTGGCTCATCACTAGCAAGTGTATGTTTTTTAAATATTAACCTCACTCCTGGCTCCATTTAACTTTTCTGTTCTTAATTTTCCTTTACCATGTTTAAAAATATTTATTAATTAAAAAAATTTCTAAATCTTTTTTTTTTTAAATCTGAGTCTTTTTATTTATTTTTAACTTTTCTCTAAATCTTTCTATATGAAGAAAAAAATCTAAGTAATCTGCCCTATAATGTTTTTGGTGCATATGTGGATGTAAATAAATAAATAGGGATCAAATAATTTTTGTGATTATTGGGAAATGCAAAAGACCAGAATTATGAAACAAGCCCATTGCCTTAATTTTGTTTATGCCAAAATAGAAAATAAATAACCATAAAAAAGTGTCACTTTTTAACAGACAGTAACTTGTGTTGATAAACACAAAGAGCTAGCATGGGAAAGTGACTTATTTAAATATATGCTTTATTTGAAGTAACCCTAATAGTGCTTACTTATACATTAATTTCTAAACAACATACGAGTCTGCATAAACAGACTACGACATTTTGACAACTTTACCTCAATCTTTAGAATGGTGTATCGAAGCTGATTTACAGCATGATCCTCATGAAAATACCTATGACATCTCCATTAGTACACACTGAAATGATAGTAATCAGTGAAACTTCTGAGATTTCCACATGAATCAACAGTGGTGCATTGCTTAATGTAACACGCAATTACATCATGCTTAATTTATGTGGAAATGTTTGGATATGCTTAAAATGTCTGTGGTAAATCATTTTGGGATCTTAATTGAAAATTTTTGGGTGATAAATTACTCTTAAATATTGAAATAATATTCTGATATAACTACCAATTTATTTTGAAATGTTCCAACAACCCCAAATCATTATATTATTCTCTTTATACGATCCAAAGTTGCATCCTTCAGGAATTTATTTTACTATCCTGTAGCAAATAATTCTAACATTTCTAAAATGTTTATTTCCATCCCGTATTTGGCTATCGTTTTTTAAAACCCAAAATAATTTTGATATTTTAATATTTTAATATATTAAATATCATGGTGAGCTATTAGTCTCTCCAATATGAAAAATGCTTCGAGTTAAAATTTGACACTCTTTTTACCAATAATAAGCTACTTAATTTAATATACTAAAGTAGTAATGCTCTATATCTAGACTCAATTATTTTATTATCAAGAATACTTAGGAAAGCAGTTCAATTTCACGGTAGAGACTAGTTGAAATGTCACTCTTATGATTAGTACAGGAAAAATTTTATGTGAAGTTGAGAAATAAATATTTTTAATCATAATAATATTATCTAAAAACTAATAACTTCCCAGATACAATCTCCACAACTATAAAATCCAGAAATGAGAAACTCTGGGGCTAAAATAACTACCTAATGAAACATTTAAGTCAAATAAACTCTATTTTGAAATTTTTATGTCTATTTACTTGAAATGTAATACTTCTTAGAGCAATAGTTCCTTCAAGTAATTTAACTTAATTAAAATAGATACAAATTTGTATTATTCCACTAGTTATAAGCTTACATTGATCTATGGCTTTTTGTATCATTTTCCAGAAAATGAATCAACAACAAATTAGGAGACTGTGTCTAGGAAGAATTCTTGGTCGTAAATAAACAGAAGCAAAAACAAAGCAACATGATTCAGCAAAAAGGGAACATGGGGACTAAATGGGCTTGTTATGTATTGCAGCTGAGGGATTAACTGAATTTTATGACTCCCCTCCTCCATTCCACTTTTGTTTGCCTTCAGCTTGAAACTCAGTGGGTTATGATTCTTGACCCAATATGGTGAGGGATACGAGCCCTTGGTGGACTTGCTTAAATAAGGCTGCTGTACACGGACACTTTCTTTCTACCCACAAGAGCAGCAGTAACTCTACTTTCCCTCGAGGGAACAAGCAAACACAGTAACACAGTGACAACAGAAACCATCTTTTCTCTTTTGGTCTTTGTTTTCGGTTGCTTACATAGGGTGTGAAGAACCAAATTAATTAGGTTCAGCCTTAGCTTCCAATTCAGTGGAACCCCTACTCTCATGGTGCTGTTAGAATCCAAGATCAAAAGGATAGAAAGCAAATTATTGGCGAAAGAGTCAGTATAATCCTAAGAGCCTCCATAACAATTTCGAACCCTAGGATTCCAGACTTGTATACTTTGGTCAAGGGGAAAAAAGAACTCCACGTGATGGTCATTTGTGCAGAACATAAACCATATCCTGCAGAACAGCACCTCAGACTCCCAGGGTGTTGACTCTTGGACAAAGCACATCTGAATCTTTGAGGATTCGTTCCTTCTGAGTAATGGGGCATGCAATAATACCAATGAATTCCTTGAACATTAGCCTTTTGGCTTGTTTCTTCAAAAAAATTAGTTCCTTTAAACTGAAGCAATTTTGCTTGGGATACCATGGCCTTTATAAGGCAACCAATTAATCTATGGATCATGTAATGACAAGAAAAATGACCAGGGAAACCAAAACAAACCCACACTAAATAATCTACTGCAATAAGGAAAAACTGCTGTTAACCACTCTGTATCACCCAAAAGATAATAAGTTAGTACCCCATACAGACAAACTAACACCAAATAGGCCTTTGGTTCCACTAGGTATCATGCTTTTCAGGAGTTGCTGATCAGCTACCAGTAATAGAAAATGGAGCATTCATTAAAGCTGAAGCCAGATGGCCATTGCTATACGTAATCTTCATTCCCTCCACAAGGGACACCTGGCTCATGAATCCACCGGCCTTGCTGAGAAAGGAGGTTGACCTGTATCTACTGAGTGGGTCATCTCATCCACACTAGAGGCCTTGTGGTGAACATATAACTTCCTGAGAAATATACTCAGATTCTGGGCTCACTCTGAGAGATCATATTCATTCAGCATAACCTTTCCCCTAACTCCCTCCACAACCCTCTGATCCTGCTTTTCCAACCTCCTCGCCATCCAACTAGTCCACTAGTCATTGATTTGGGTGTAGGTTCCTGTTCTGGTTATCTTTGCTGCATAAAAAAAAATTAACCCGGGGCGCCTGGGTGGCTCAGTCGTTAAGCATCTGCCTTCGGCTCAGGGTGTGATCCCGGCATTCTGGGATTGAGCCCCACATCAGGCTCTTCCACTGGGAGCCTGCTTCTTCCTCTTCCACTCCCCCTGCTTGTGTTCCCTCTTTCGCTGGCTGTCTCTCTCTCTGTCAAATAAATAAATAAATAAAATCTTTTTAAAAAATTAACCCAACATAGCAGATTACAACAATTATTTTATTATGATCATGAATTCTGCAGATAAGGAATTCAAGTGGGCCACTGGAGATGAACTTTCCCTGCTCTGTGATGTCCACTGCCTCACCTAGGAATCTTAAAGCCTGGGGATGACTTCATGGCTATGGGCTAGAGTCCATACCTGCTACCTAGACTGGGCTCACTCAGGGACTAGGACTGGGGACTGGAGCACTTACATGTGGACTGTCTTGGCGAACACACAGCATGATGCCACAAGGTAGTAAGATTTCTTTCCCAGTGATCACAGAAAATAATTTAATTGGATGTTTCACTTTTGCATACTAGTATCAGGCAGATCAAAATTCCATTCCTAAAATGACTAGGATTTTAAATTCCCTCACGCTCAACCAGGCCAGATGAAAGTGCTGGGTTTTGCCAATTTCACTGAGGTTCTGTGCTGCAACTCACTACTGGTAACAACTTCTTTTAAATTGGGGTCTTAGCTGCATAACAAAAACTGACTCTAGTTCTACTAAGCAAAAAAGGACTCCAGTGGAAGAATATGGGGTGGCTTAGATAGTCCACAGGAGGGCTGAAGAACCAGGTTCAGAAAGTGGGTCTGAATTAGGCACTAGGAAGTACATAATGTAATTAAGCTCATATTTCATGATCAGCATGGAGGGGGCATTGCCACCATCAGTGCTGCCACTGGATTTGTGCTGTCGCTGCTGACATGAACAGCCACTACCACTGTGACTTAACTGCTCTGTTGCCCCCAGAACCACCCCTAACTACCTCTGATTCAGGAACTTCCTCCATATCCAATATTCCTGCACAGACCTTCCTGCTGGCCACACCTAAGTGACATGCCCGCATCTATCTTAGCTCTTGGGGTGAGAAGAGGGGATGAACGCTCTTCCAGTTCCATTGACGGAAATGGGGCTTTGCCTCATCACATTTACACAACAGAACTCCTACCAAATAGGAAAGGGGCTTGGATTATGGACAGTCAAAAATAAAGCAAATACCCATTGAACATGATTATCTGATGATTTAATAATTAAAATGAATGGGTGAACTAACAGTAAAGTTTAATTAGTTCAAGCAATTGCTTCAATACTAAGAGCCCCCAGATTCTTGCTTTGGTAGTGGCACGTAACTGGGTAAATAATTTAACCTCTCTAGTTCTCTTTCTCATGCATAAAATGAGGGTTTGACCTATGATCGCTAATTTTCATTATAACTAACTTCTCCTTCTTTTTAAAAAATATTGTCAATGTTATTTGCAGAGGCTCATCCACATGGTGGAGCCATATGCCTGGGACTTGGAGTACCCATTGCACTAGTTTTATACTATTAAAGAAACTCTTAGTGAACCAAACTGTCTAACTTTTGAAATTACAATGGATTGTTTTTAATGTATGTGTATGAAAGATTATTGACCGAAGTTGGTTAAATTGAATGGTTATGCATCTAATTTTCCATTGTGTATGCAGAAATTTGGGGAGTTTTTAGACATGGTGTCATTTTGTTTTCTGAACTCCAACACAGCTTGATTCTCTGGAGACAGCCTATAGCCTGGAGAATGGCAAACTCAGGAAACACCCTTCCCAAGAGAGTGTGGGTTCTTGGTACAGACATATTTTCATGAAAGATTTGGTTCCAAGGTTCTCTATGAGGAAATTTGGGGACTTTCCATTTAATTCACCTCATCTGAGTCATTCTTTCAGTGTCCTCAATGTCCCCTCTGAGGATGATCCAACCTTTTAAAGACAATACAGAATCCTCTCTTTCCACTTTGGAAAAGATCACGAGTATTCTTTGGAGGAAAAGATGATGGTGCTCCAGAGTTGTGTGGCTTCCCCTTTTACAGTGTATCTGTTAAGGAGTTTCTCAAACTTATAAGGGATCCCCCTGGATGCATCTTTTGGCAGCCCAAACCAAACCAAACCAAGCCCAAATCTTCAGGAAAGATTTCATTTGCAGTGGCTCTCCCAGTCCTCCTATTTGTGAATGTCATGACACGTTCAGTCTAGATCAATGTCTTATAAATTCAGAGAAACATGTATGCCTTTTCAACAAAAAGATCATTTGCCAAAATTTTGCATACTTCGCTATGCAGTTTACTATAGGATGGATCCAAACTTCCAAACAGACAGAGAAATCAGACAATCGACTAGGCATACAGAAATGGCTATTCATCCAGGAACATGGAATTCCCATTCTTAGGAATCTATGGACTTATTTACCCAACCTGAGTCTTGTCTGTGTTAAAGGGAATTCCCAACGAGGTCCTGGATGTGACCATTGGATGTGCTCCAATCTCCTCAAGCCAACACCAGACCAAAACAGGACTTCATTCAGTGAAGCTTACAGTAGGACTGGCTCCCACAGTCTTGTTGTGGGACTGGCTCCATGGTTTCAAGGAAGTTCACAGAGCAGGAATATGCATTCAGAAGTTGCTTTTTGACCAGCTACCCTAAATTCCCATAGTATGGCAATCAATGGTGGTTGTATTTTATCATTTATCACATAGATATGACTAAAGATTACTGGTTGGTTGAAGACTTAATATGGACAGATGATGGGTAGATTTCATTAGTGACACAGAGTTGTTTGAAACATTTTAGTTTTCTCATAATGCACCAAGATTATTTAAAAAAAAATCACTGCTGAAGAGATGAGGAATAAGGATCTGCTTAATAAGCTGATGGAAGGAAAAATCAAGAAGATGGTAAATGTTTATGCTTGCATTATGTAAAAATCCTTCACATAGGGCCTGGCATAAAATGATAACAATGAACTAACATATTTGTTAACTTTATGACATGAACATATTATTGTGTCTACTTTCTAGGGAGACAAACTGAGGGATGAAAACCAAGGGAGTTACATTGTCTAGTTACATCTGGCTGGTTAGAGATGGGGTAGTTACCTACCACAGCCTATGTGCTTGGCCACACCACTGGCTGTGATGGATGCAGGCTGAATAAATACATATCTTTACAAAATAAATATATTAAACACTCATAAATGATAGAATACCTAACTTCTTCTTAGAATATTAGTTTTTAAACCTCTCCTCCATTCCTATATAATTTTATTAATTTATTTCATTAGTGTCTAAAATTCAGTTTATCAAACTGAATCAGTTTATCAGTTTATTCTGCCTTAACTTTAATAAAATCTGTTGGTTAATATAGACATGACTTGCCTTGTGATGATTTTTATACAGGTATTTACCTGTGATGTATACACTGTGTCGTTGTCTTAATTCCCAAATTTATGAATATGCAAAGAAAAACTAAAGCTCTTGTATTTTTTATTATTTATGTATTTATTTTAAAAGCTCATATTTTTAAAAAAGCTAAATGAAGTTATTGAGTGCACTGATGACCTAGGTAAATACAACAGATTTGCTGAGGGAAGTGTTTCAGTGGCCTTTACATACCAGGGATCAACTTCAATTTAGCATGGTAAACTTGTTCTAAAAATACGTGTCATTTTAAGGGGTCCTATTAACTGCTGAAGGGATAGCCTTACATGCTGTGAAAAGGACATTTCACATAGCTTCCTTTAGCCATTCATCACTATTCTCTGTTCCTTTTTGGGATTTCTAAGGATTTTTATTTCTCATTACATGTCCAAATCAACTTCACTGTTTTCCTTATAAAGAATTTTCCAGAGAAGTATACAGGAGTCAATAAAAGCAATAAAATATTTTAGATTACTTTTCTAGATTGTTCAACTGTTACACATGTCCTAAAAATAACTGTTTTTGTGGGACTGGTAATTAACATGATCATCTGTATAGGAAATGGCTTGTTTTATTCACTTCTAAATTATGTCATTATATAGGCATCCATTGGTTTGGGAATGAATACTTTCAAATTACGTTGATCAAAAGGTCTTTATCAAATAAGAGGAGACTTATTTGAGTCATGAAATCAGGGACTGGCAAACTTTTCTGTACATGGCCAGAGAGTAAGTCCTTCAGTCTTTCCCCGCCATATGGTCTCTGTGGCATCCACTCAGCTCTGCTGTTAGAGCACGAAAGCAGCCACAGACAACACAGAAACAAATAACGTGGCTATTTTCCTAAAAGACTTTATGATCACTGAATCTTAAATTCCATTTAATGTTTCTGTGTCATGAAATGTTATTCTTGTGATTTTTTTTCAACCCTATAAAAATATGAAAGCATTCTTAATTGGTGGGACTGCCAGCTACAGTTTGCTGACCACTGCAGTGAACTGTTGAAATCAGATGTAGGTTAAACAACAAAAATTCACCAATGGAATGATTTCTAAAATGTTGATGATAACGATAGAAAGACAGTAGCATTTTAATCATTCTAATTTACTTCTACTTTTTATCTCTCCTGGGAATTTTTATCTTGAACGGATAATTCACTTTTCTTTTGTTACTCCTTCTGCACTTACAATGCATTCCAAATCCAGTATCTTTTGTTCCTGTCAACCAACCATTTGCCCTACTCCTGTATTACTCAAACCTTGCTTTGATTTGCTCTATCCTTGTTATTTACACCAGAGAAATAAACGATAACAGATATTATTTATACAGAGAGATACATGAAAACAAAGAATAGGTTAGTTTCTTCTTTATTCTTGTCCTGATGAAAGGCATTGTTTTCTATGTTTTTATGTTTAAGGTTTTTATAAATGCAAGTTGTGTTCCTCTGTCCTTTCATCAATATAAAATGTTCTTTTCTCACCTTTCCTTTTACTTACAGATTATCTTTAAAATATGGCTACGTACTCGTTAAGTTTGGCTGTTCTAATAATAATTTAATCTAAAATGGAGATTAATGGCTGTTTATTATTGGCTCTGAACATTGGCCCTAGTGAATCTGGACAGAGTTTGGAAGATCAGAATCAACAGTACAGGCAGGACTATAAGTTGGGCAAAGACCTGAAATATGAACACACAAGGATAATTGTTTTAAAGATAAGGAGGCAGAGATATAATATTGAATGAGTGTTCAAAGCTTGGCTCTACAGCCAAGGAAAAAGGACACGCACATCACAAAAATAAGTGACAAAAGTTCTCAAAGTTCGAAAATGTCTTTTCAAAGATGAACTAGACCACTAGACACAGCTAAAGAATACTAATTAGTTGACATTTTAATACAGATTATGGGTAAGGTTTGTAAGCAACAGAATGTTTGAAAGATGTCAGTTTTATCATAAAATTACCAGTATTACAAAAATTTGCAGAAGAGAAGAGACCACTAAATATGAACAAGTTAACGAGCTAATAGGTAGGTTTGGCAGCTGATAATAGGGATCCTGAGCTGGAGAGGCCAGGATTCAAAGATATGAGAATGGTAGGCATTGCAGGGAGCAATGCCCATGTGTAGATAGTAGTATAAAAAGCAGGATAATCAGAGAAATGGATCAAAGAAGATACTCACAACCTAGAATCTGAATTATCAAGAATTGACTGACACTTGCAGCAAAATTACCTGAATTTTGAGTTTTTGTCAACATTGAGAAAACACGGTCATAGATGAGATTCTTCTGCTGGGGAATTAGAATTGGCAGAAAAATAAAAGACAGAGACAGAGAGCTGTACTATAAGTAACATAAGAATGAAGTAACACCATAGTTAGATGACATAGTATTTTTTATAAAGTGAAGCCTAGGTCTTTCAATTTCTTCATTTAAATTATGCCACTATTCAAATTAATTTTGTGTCATCAGTTAAAGATTAGTTGATATTTACTTTAGTCATTTCAATTACAAATGTGGTCATAGGAAATGCATATTTGATTGTATATGTCCTAAAATCTGGTACTCATGATGTATTTGGAGAAGCCCATTTGGTCACATACTTGGTCTCACATCTTACTGATCCACCACTGAATCCTACCATAGCCCATGAACATCTCTCTACTTACTTATTTCTTTCCTTCCCCATTGACTCAACTTAGCTCAGGTCTTCAGCTTGGTTTAACGTGGGTTACTGAAATGTCTTCTCAAATTCTATCTTCATACTTGAGCCAGAATGATCTTCACCAAAAAAAAAAAAAAAAAAAAAAAAAAAAAAAAAAAAAATTACATCATGCCCCATCCCATTGCCTTTAGGAGCCCAGTTCCATTACTGCCCAGTTGGGCAACTTTAATGATGTACTTCTACTCTCTGTGCTTCAGTTTCATTACCTATAAAATCACCAGCTGTGAAGACTAAGTGAGATAAGTTTAGAGCAATATGCACCCATATAAGCACTAGGAAAGCATTATATATTACTCTTATTTAGAATAACATCCAAATTCCTTTGTATGGTATTCAGCACCCCTCATGCTCTTGCCCTTGCTTTCCTGACATTAACCCCCATCATTCCACAAACCATTCCCTCCCTTGCACCAGTAACACTCCGCTCCAGCCATACTGAACTACTTATAGCTATCTCCAACCTTCCATTCTTTCTCTTGGATCAGGGTCTTTGCACACACAGCTGTCCTTCTGTCTGCTAAGTCCCACCCCACATAATTTGCCTGATTAAATTCCATTCTTCTTTGGGACTTAGCTCCATGGTCATCTCCTTTGCAAAGGCTTTTCTGGTCTCCCAAGCCTGGACCAGGTGCTCCTTCTGCCTAGATGCCCCACAGTTAACTGTGTTTACAGCTGCCTTCATAAAGTCACTGTAGCTGCTTGCTTCTTTGGCTAGCTCCCTTCCTTAGTCCACAAAATTCGTGGAGGCAGAATTCCGAGGGCAGAGCCTGTGACGGTGCCTGGCACATACAGCACATGCAACAAATAATTTGTTGCCTTTGTTACTGAATCTACCACTTATGGCGTAATACGGTTGTTATTTCAAAAGTGAAACAAAGCAATACAAAACATATTGGTGGCAATTACATAATCATCCTATTTGTTTCCTTCCCAAAATATTCAGACACACTGGAAATACATAAGTAAATGTGGCATTTGGAGTATAAATATGTCTCATTCAAAACGGAAGCTTGAAACCATTATATGCATGTTTAAAATGTACTGTAAAAATATGCTTAATGTTACAAGCTACAAATAATTGCACCAGGTAGAAAAAAAATCAAATTGGCAATTAACTAATTTTATTTACATTTATAATTATTTCTTAGGTTTTTTTTAAATTTTTTTTTTATTTTAGTTCGGGCTTCTCTCTTAACTCTGAGATGAACATGATGTTCCCTGAGCTTGACTTACTGGACTGTAACCCAGGACCGCCTGAATGGAAGCACATGGGGGAAATACAAATATATTTTTATTCATTATGGCAGATGCTCTTTGAAACTTGACTTGAGAGAACAGAAGTTCAATGAATGTGTTCCACATTTGTTCTTCTGACAGAGGCCAAATGACACAGTGTAAAGATCCTCAAGTGTCAAGAGAAAAACTTGTGTTCTGGAATCCTCTTTCCCACTTACAATAGCCTTGTGACTGTAAGGGTGTCTCCCAACATCTTTAGGTTTAGAATAGAGAAGAAAGATGCTTTAAGGGGCACAGCATGGGTGGTAGAAAGGATCTGATACATAAATGCCAGGGAGCCCTGGTTTTGCCACTACTACTTGGGTGACCACTAAACCATCTGTTCCCATTTCCTCTTCCCCTCCTTTATATACTGTAAGTGAACAGCAGACACTGTCACTTTGTTAGGGGATACAAAAATGAAATGTGTAGCTCTCACCTAGAGGAGCTAAAGAATTCAATATAAATGACAGAACTCCAAACCTCTAATAACATCGCTAGCCACACTGCTCCAACTTGTATGTGCATAAGAATCAGCTGGAGATCCCCTTAAAATGTAGGTTGTGACTCAGTACGTCTGGGGTGGAGCCCAAGATTCTGCACGTCTCAGAAGCTCCCAGGCGAAGGAGACTGCTGACCTCTGGGCCCTGGTTGGAGGAGCAAGTACATTGAGACATAAAGAGAGAGGCACTAGAAAAGCACAGAAGAAAGGAAACTACCTACCGGGACAACCCCACAGAGCAAAGTGCAATGGAGTTGAGGAATGAGTAACAGAAGGTGAAAAGGGAGGCTGTAAATGCATTTGAGTAGAGGGCATTTTTACATAGGACACTGAAGTGTGAATGGCCACAGTGTGGGTATGGAAAAAAGATAGAAAATGGGGGAGGTGTGTGGTAGGGAGATCCATTTCCAGGAAGCACAATAGTCCAGGTGGACGATGATAAGGCCCTACATTAATGTATTCATCTGATTATTCCTAGCTCAGTTTTGTAAAAGGTGTGTGGTAGAGAGGACCTCATGAAGGTGGGGCCAGTGAGGACAGAAAAAAGGAGAGAGATTTCTCCCAATATACTTAGGAGGTAAAAAAATGACAGGAGCAGATACCTGACTGAATGTGGTTAAGGGTAAAAAATGAGGCATGCAGGGATATTCTTGGCTAAGAGGACCAGAAAACAGGGTTGTTGTTTTTTTTAACTCGGGGAATCCACAAGGAGAAGCAGGTTTGAATTCAGTGGAGGAAGTGAAAAATAAAAATGAAATGAGTCTTAAACACAAAATGTAATGATTGAGGCACAGAGAATCATGTCTATTTAGGTCTAAAGATCTATTGTTGCTCCCTTTTGTTAAGTCCATTGTCCTTGAATGCTTCGTAGAATTACCACTTTCTATTTAGTAATAAATAAAACAACAATTTCGAGAAAGAATTAACATTTTACCCTCATTTCATGAGTTCCCTCAGGGATTTTTCTTTGCTCACTTATAAATTCTCTTTGTGTATTTCTTAAAAGTTGACTGTTAGGACTTTTAATTGTATTAAAATCTTTTTTTTCTGAACACAGCATCCTTTTATCTTGCCTGTGGGTGGGTCACATAATACAATTCATTGTCTATGTCTCTTCCTTTTAATTATTGCCAGCATCATTTCAGCTGCTTTTGTTGAAAAGTGATTATTGACCTTCTTTTCTCCTTTGACACCATCTTTTCATTTCTCGTGGGCTATATCTGATTATATTCCAGACTCCTTAAATAAGTCATTCTGAAACAATTTGTCATGAAGAAATTATTTTTGGTAGCAAATGATATTGTGAGTCTTAAAGAAAGACTGTACAATGAAATGAATTTAGTAAACTTTTGTCTCTATTGGTAGAGCTGAATTGTTTTCATAACAGGAGTTACAAGATCATAAATCATCAAGGTCAGAGAGGTAATATAGTAGATAAAGAGGGCTGAGTATAAGAATTCTGGCATTCTGATGCTGTCATAATTCATATTCAGTACTAAAGATGAAACCTGGCCATGGAGGCATCAGTGATCAGTGGGGAGTGTGGCAAACTGGAGAGCACAGGCCCCAGAGAAAGGGAAAGATATCTGCTAGTGACAACGGATTGATCCATGGGGAAAGGCAGATGCTCTCTTTCAAGATCTTCTGATTTTTCAAGAGAAGTAGAAATCTAGATTTTTATTTAAAAAATACTACTCATAGTTGTTATGGGTTGAACTGTGTCCCCTAAAAAGGTATGTTGAAGTCCTAATCCCCAGTACCTTGAATGGGACCTCATTTTCAAAACAGGGTCTTTGTTTTTGTTTTTTTTTTTAAAGATTTTATGTATTTATTTGACAGAGAGAGAGAGAGCACAAGTAGGAAGAGTGGCAGGCAGAGGGAGAAGGAGTAGCAGGCTACCTGCTGAGCAAAGAACTGGACTCAGGATCATGACCTGAGCCGAAGGCAGATGCTTAACTGACTGACCACGCAGGTCCCCCTCAAAATGGTCTTCGCAGGTGTAACCAAGTTAAGATGAGATCATCAGGATGGGGCCTAATATGGTATGACTGGTATCCTTACAAGAAGAGAGGAGAGAAGCACAGGGAAAAGGTCAGTGAATCAGGCAGAGATTGTAACATTGCCTCTACAAACCAAGGAATGGCAAGGATTGCCAGCCATCGCCAGAAGCAGGAAGAGAGGCATGGGACGGATTCTCCCTCATGGTACTCAGATCCTCCCTCATTTCTGTGGACTTCTAGCCTCCAGAACCCTGAGACAGTATATTGCTGTTGTTGTAAGCCACACAGTTTGTGGCACTTTGTACAGTAGCCTTAGGAAATTAATAGAAAACATGGCTGTGAGTTTTATATACAGTCTACTACTATGCAACATTAAGTAATTTTGTTAAAGATTTAAAAAAAAAAACAAGGAATCTGTAAAAACTACTTCTATTGGGCTATACTTTGCTGGAATATGGCAAGTACTTTGTGTCATTATCAACATTTCCATTTTCATCTACATCTGAAATCAACAGACGACCAGAAGTTAAGTAAATTTATTCCCTCAATACATATGAAGCAGTTGCCAGGTGCCAGCTACTGGACATGGCACAAGGAGTAAAACTGTGAATAAGAACAGCCCTTTCCCTGAAGAAATTGATCACTACAGCAGTAGTTACAATACAGGAACTGTGATGACAGAATAGCCCAGATTGCTACAGGAAGATAGCCACAGGTTGGGAGGACCATCCATTTGTGATGCACACGTTCACTGTGCAGAAGGAGTGAGATGTTAGCTGATCTGTCTTACAATTCAATATGTATATAACAGAGCTGAGGTTCCAACCCAGGACTTCTGACCCAAATCTTTTTTTTACCTCACCGCACTACTTTGGTTTTCTTCATCTGCAAAAATAAGGACAATATTACTCCTTCAAACTTTCCTGAAGATTAAATAAGACATATGAAACACATTGGCTCCCTGCCTGGTCACCGCAGAACTTAGAGTGAGTGCCCACCAGATTCTGGTTCTCCTACCTGTCCTAGATACTTGGAGGACTGTATTTCCCAGACTCCTCACACTTGGGTGGAGCCATGTGCCTAGTTTTGGCCAATGGATCACAGCACATAAGAGCCAGTGTGCCATTTTCCATGCTCTCTTTCCCTGATGCTAGGAGCAGGGAGACCATGTGTTCCAGATGGCATGACTGCAAATGATGAAGTTTCTGTCAGCCTGGGTCTCTGAGCAACTATCAGAACAGGACCCCTGCCAACCCATCATGGAAATAAATCCTTATTTTGTTAAACTACTGGGACTTGAAAGTAAATTTTTCACAGCAATTTATCTTAGTCCATCCTGACCAAAGCACTGGTTCATAATACATGCTCCACAAATTTTCTTCTTTCCTTTAATAATAATTTAGGTCAGAAGGTGATAGAAATAAGACTTATATTAAAAAATACCAAAATTTAGGGCATGTATTACCTAGCTGAATTTAATATATTCTTATTCCAGATCCTGAGACAAACCAAAAACAGCTTATGATAGTTAAGAAAGTGTGTCCTAAGACTAGCTGAAGTGAAAAATCCATTTGCTGACAGAAAAAAGTCACCTCTCATTAAAGATCATTTCTCTCATTCCTCCAAACCAAATTATTTAAGTTTAAAAATAGCAAAAGGACCTTATGAAAAAAACATATAAATGCTAAAAATCCCAGCTTGAGGTTTCAGCCACTATTCTTAACATACCTTCAGAGGGTTTTGACTGTCATTACTACAAATAGAAGACTTCCAGGAAGGAATTATTCAACAAAAAGAAGTCTTTTATTTTCTCTACAAATTTGGGACATGAGGAGAAAGATGAGAGTAAATATAATTCCAAGTTTTCCGCTCAAACAAATCTAAATGCTTCTGTCTAGCATTCAATGTCTTGATGATACGTTCTCATTCGCTAACTAACCGCATTTCCCACTTTTTTCCCCCTAACATAGAGTCCATTTTAATCAGTCTCCTCAAAATCCACAAACAAGCCATATTCATCCTTTCTTTATGCCTTTTATCCATTTGCCTGAAATGCCCTTCTCTCTTACTTGGAGAATGAGTGCTAGGTCCACTTCCTGTACTTGTATTTTATCCTCTAAGATTCAGTGCTTTGTGTTGCTGTTGTTGTTGCTTTTACTTTATTTTACCATTATTCATATATATATATATATATATATATATACACACACATATACATAAATATATATACATAAACAATATATATATAATATATAGATATATATAGTGAGAGAAGAGACATAATTGACATATAACATTATATTAGTTTCAGGTGTACTACATAATGATTCAATATATGTATATATTGTGAAATGATCAACACAATAAGTCCATCAATGCTTTTTTATGCCTAGTAATTTTGTCTCTTATCCATACTTTAGTTCTCTAAGAACAGCAATGACTTTTTTTTTACACTTCACCTCCATATCCACAAAGCTCTGATCCACTGAGCGCACCATCAACAGTAAATAAATACTTCCTGGTTGATCGGTTTGTGAGTTTGTGTGGGGATGGAGGGTAATACTGTCTGTTCAGGAAGAACAGAAAATTGAAGAGATTCCAGAAGAACTCATGACTGAAGTCAAAATCAGTGTTTGGGGATGGGAGGCGGGGGACCTGAAAATCATCTGCCGGGGCGCCTGGGTGGCACAGCGGTTAAGCGTCTGCCTTCGGCTCAGGGTGTGGTCCCAGCATTCTGGGATAGAGCCCCACATCAGGCTCCTCCGCTGGGAGCCTGCTTCTTCCTCTCCCACTCCCCCTGCTTGTGTTCCCTCTCTCACTGGCTGTCTCTATCTCTGTCGAATAAATAAATAAAATCTTTTTTAAAAAAAGAAAATCGTCTGCCATAGTTTAACTTTAAAGCTGAGTATTACCAATTTGTGACCGTTCGACAGTAAGCTTACCCCAACTGTCCCAGAGGGAATGAAAGTAGGCGATGAAACACTTAAAAACTTTGCTGCTTGGGAACAGCTCTAGATGGCTGGAGAAAGAGGGCCTAAAGTGATGCTAGATCACATTTAAACATGAGGCATTGCATGGTCTGCTGTTGCCTCCACTGTGAGAAACAGATACACGATCACTGGACACGCTGTCTGCGTTATGTCATTTCACCCAAATTGTCACCTACGTTATAGACATAGCACAAGATGTCTTATGTAACAACAGGGAGTTTCCATTAGCTAATAATTGTGTGATACATACTCATGTGAAGTGAAGTATATTAGCACCAAGACATACGAGTATTTAAGATGTTTGGGGAGGTTTTTCTCAGCTGCCGAGTTGTATACTCCGCTATCCGATATCTGTTATTATTGTTGTTTTCAGATACATTACGTTAAAGTAGGTGTTGAGTTTCTAAAAAGATGACATTCCTGAAAAGGAAAGGTCACATCAAGACAGTGCTATGAATTGAGCTGCTTGAGTAGAGGAGGGAAGGATTGGGGTAGCTGTTAAATTGAGCTCAACTGATTCATTCAATAAGTATTTCTTGAACGCTAGGCATTATTCTAGGCATGGATCGGCTACAGGTAATCCAGACAGACTTGTCCTTTGCAACCATGGAGCTTATATTCCATTTAGGGTGGTAGACAACAAAATGAATAAGTGATCAAAACAGATTCAGACAGAGGTTAAGTACGAGGAAGAAAATACAACAGGATGATACAACAGAGTAGGGAGGAAAGGGGTGACTAGAAAAGACTGTCTGGGGAGGTGACACGCAGCAGAGGCCTAAATGACACAAGTGAGTAGCTTGAACGTCACGTAGGGAAAAGTGTGTCAGCAGAGACCTTTAGGCTGGAGTGAGCTGGCATGCTTGTGTTTGAGGACAGTAGAAAGGCCAGCATGAAGCAAAGAAGCAATGTGGGATAAGATGAGACAAGAAAGAATGGGCTGGGTCAGACCTGTGGGCCACGGGAAGGAGTTCAGGGTTTAATCTGATTGAAGACGGGACCCCTCGCTTGCTGCTTGATCAATTCGGTCGTACTGTATGCAACCTGCCTTCATCGTCTACCTGCTCCTAGGTTGTAGCTTCAGGTCCGTCTTCCCTCCTTTCTCTCGTCCTAGCTGCTGTTCTGAGGAACCCACCATCTTTCAAACAGGAAGACTTCAGGCCTGAGGGACTATTTGGAGAAAACACATACACTGTGGTGCATTAGCTCTTCCTCTAAAAGTATAACTGTTCCTTATGTGTGTCTATTTTGCAACTAATAGACGACTGGTTCTGCAACTAAAATCTAAATATGAGAAGCTTTATTTCCTCTGCTACTGTGTTGGTGCCAAGGCCAACCTATCAATGTGGCACAAGACCTAGGGCCCTCAGTACTTTCAGGGGCTTATAAAAATGTTCTAATTTATCTTAAAATTAGAAGAAAAAATGAACTTTTAGGTTAGAGAAAATGAGTCATATAAATATATTTATCTTTATACCAATGCAGTCATAAAATCTTAAATATTTTTTTGTGGAAGAAGAGGCCCATGAGGGCAAAAGTGCATAGGGCCCATAAAAGTAATAATATAGCTCTCATTGGTGCTTATATGGTAACAGATACTAAGGTACTTTTTACTCTTCAATACAATTATTATTCTCATAGAAAAACATTTTATTTTGTTCAATCTAGTTTATTGATTTAGTGAACTGTAAACTATTTTAATAGTAAACCCTTTTTTAAAAAAAGATTTTATTTATTGATTTAAGAGAGAGAGAGCACAGAGGGAGAGGGAGAAGCGACTCCCTGCTGAGCAGGGAGCCCAATATGGGGCTCAATCCCAGGACCCTGGGATCATGACCTGAGCCGAAGGTAGATGATTAACCAACTGAGCCACGCAGGCACCCCAGTAGTAAATCCTTAACACTGAAAAAATTGTGTGTATCCCATAGATGTGTATTAATTTATAAAAAAAATATTGTATGAAATACAACAGTTATATAAATAGATAAGTTAAAGGCTAGATTAAAGATGAAATAATGTTTAAATATTTTTTAAAGTTATTAATGATATATAAACTGTTCATTCTTTTTTTAAAAAATATTTTATTTATTTACTTTAGAGAGAGAAAGAGAGAGAGCAGGGGGAAGAACAGAGGGGGAGGGAGAGGAAAGACTCTTAAGCAGACTCTGTGCTGAGCTCAGAGCTGACTTGGGGCTCAATCTCATGACCCTGAGATCATGACCTGGGCCAAAACCAAGAGTTGGATGCTTAACTGACTGAGCTATCCAGGCACCCCTATAAAACATTTATTCTTAATAAACTTATTGATAACTGTTTTTAGTGAAAACAATATAAGTGAATATGCTTAATTTCTATAAAGTCTTATTTTTACATTTAGTGATCTGAGAATTAAAATTTCAGCTTTTTAAGCATGGGTTTAAGGACTAACATAGATGAAAGAGATACTCCACAAAAAAATCTGTATATTCCAATGGAATAAGTACATCAAGGGAAGCACTTAGGAAACTCTGATACTCATTCTTCAGTTGCATACCAATTATGCAAACATTTTGTTGAAATTCAGCAACTTGGTACCTTCTTGGGCATCAATCATTTGTTTTTGAAACCTAATCAGAGGCTGCTGGACTGATATACTTTTAGCATTGTGCTCAAGATCCACTGAAATCATCATATACAAGATTTTTTAACAGATTACAAAGTTAGTTATTTTTTAAAATTAAGAAGCTGTTATGAGAGTATTTATAGAAGACATATTTACATCTGCTGTTAAAATGCAGCAAAATCACATAACAATGGAAACATCTCTGAAGATTCATTTTTAAAATGCTTTTGCTATATTAATATTAATGAGAAACAGTGAATCACTCATTATTAAAACATCAACTTAATCTTGATGGGATGAATTAAAATATTTCTTTTTTCAAAAAATATCTACAAGGTAACATTCTATTGAGGCCCACTTACCATGGCAGCAAAGTTCAGCAAATTTGGAGCACTTATCTAACTTGTAAGAGAAAAATGTGTAACCTACCTTTTAATTCAACAACCGTTTCAAGTACCTCAACAAGATAACCAGTGAACTTCTTTGCATGACAAAATGATCATGGTTGTTGTCTTCCTCATTATAAAATACTTAAAGGTTATGATACCTAGAATAATAAATTTGAAAATTCGCTTAACAGAACAAGGAAATTGCGACACATTGCAAAATACTGAAAGGCAACCCAAGAGTGATGGAGGAATTCTTAAAGAGCTTTGGATGATACAATATGCCATTGGCATACCATATACACAGTGTATGATCCATGCCTTCCTGATATACACAGGCAGTGAGGGTGCCAGTGTAAATATATAGTAAAGATTAGTACAGCTGAACTTATTTTCTATTTTTTAGATAAAAAATAATTACAAATAGGAGGCTTGATATTTTCACCTTGCAATAATGAATTATTAGACTCTGGAAACCACTCTGTTAAACTGCCATTGGGTGTTTCCCATCTTTTAAAACATTTTTTATTCTAGTTGTCTTCTCCTAATATATTTACTATGACATCGATTCCTTTTATTTTTTGCCAATCAGAATGTTCTTTAAAAATGACAACAAATAAACACAGAGATTACAATTTCTAAATGGTCTACACATTTTTACAGATTCTTTTCAGTTTCTCATACCAGTTGAAATAATAAAGATTAATTTAAGAAAAATTCTTTCTGCAATTAAAAAGCAATTTTCCAAAGCCTTTATTATTCAAAAAGAACTAGACTAAATTAGCAAAAAATGTTCAGAAAGCTATGAAATATGCACAGCCTTAAGACGGAGCAAACAAGTTTTGATCCTGAATAATAGAGATATTTTTTCACTTTTTGTTTGCTTCTATAAAAGCATTGCATACTGAAGGAGTGGAAATATGTTGTGTGCTTATCAACCAAAAATATCCGAAGATAGAATAGTATTTCTGTGGCTTTAGCATTATGAAAGAGAAGCAAATGTTATTTATGTCAAATTGGAAGTTTTAAAAAGTAAAATGACATTATCTAACTTACTGAAGATAGGAAACCAGAGGGCAAAGAGAGATTAGCATTTCAGAGACAAAATATTAGAAAAAGAGTATATTAATAGCTGAGATAAAGTCATTCAATTGACTACTTTCATTTCAAAGTCTGCTATAACATCAATTGCTAGTAATTCAATTCACATTTGAATCAAAACCTGGCTTAGAGGAATATTCCTGAATGGTTTAAGAATTTGCTAGGAATCCATTATCCATTAGTATTGCCTATTATTTTTATTCAAAATAGCGGGAGAAAGTTTGGGAAAATAAGGCAGTTTCGAAGTAGCATTGTAAAGAAATTTTTTTTTTAGTAAATGGCCACAAAAAAATTCTATTCAGCTCATCAAATTTGCCTTGGCCTAATCCATATTTACCAACTTACTTCCTCCTAGCTATTTTCATCATTTTCTATCATTAAACTAAGACAGTAGTTCTCAGTCTTGAAACCAGCAGAAATAACCCCCTGAGGGAAGTAATAACTACCTACCTCTTTGACCGCGCCTTCTCTGTCTACTTTGAGGCTTCTTCTTCCTCCTTCTGCACCCGAAATGTTCCTGACTGAGGTTAGTTCAAGTCTTCACTCTTAACTTTTTGTACCCTTGCCTCTGATAATCTCATTTACCCTGTGATTTCGATCACTGCCTCCCTGAAGAAGAATCCCAAATAGTTGACTCTAGCTGAGACTTTTCAAGCTACAGGCTCATATTCCAACTTCTTGCTCATCACCTACATTTGGATATACTACAAGCAATACAAACGTAGTGCCTACAAAACCCACACACGGTCTTCCTACATCATCAGTTTAACTCCTCTTTTTCTGTTAATGCTCACTCAATACCCCTACCTATGTTGTCTTCATACTGAGCTGAGCTCTTTGAATCCTCTGTCTCCCCTCTTACTGTCCCATCCTTACCATCATCACATGCATTATTTTTAAAAACATCTTAACTAGTCCCCTAACTTCCAATTGAGAAACAGGTCAACTTGAATCATCATTCTGAAGCATGGCTTTACTCATGTTCCATTACCTTCTTTAAAAAGCTTTGTTTGCTTCTGATTACTTTTAGAAGGATGTTCAAATTCCTTTATCTGATATTCCAGAACTTAATGATGTATCACACTTCTCTAGATTCATTTCCCATCATCCTATGACTCTTAGCTTACACACTGAAGTTGAATTTTATTACTTCATGTTTCCCCAGTATAACATTCCATAACTTGCCCCTTTACCTTTGCTCATATTATGTCTCCTGTCTATAGGCCGAAGTACTGAACAATCTTTAAGTCCTAGTTCAAATGAAATATTTTCCAAGAAGCTTTACCTGATGGCTCCAGCTTAGCTGTGATCTCTGATTTATTCGGTTTGATTTATTCCTATGGGCTCCATGATGTAACAGAAAGGGTATGGGCTTTGTTCTTCTCTACATCAAGTTTCCACAGTCGTTCTTTAGCTTTGTGAGGACAGGAAACTTGTTTAACTACTTTAATTCTTGGTTTTAACATCTACAAAATGAGACTGTCACAGCTTACCAAGAAGTTCAAAAGAAATCCTGTGTGATACGAGTGATGCCACCATGAGAGACGTCAATTGAGTGGTTACTTCTCAGTAGCCTAAGAAGACAGAATTTTCATTCGTTCAGATATATTAAAAGCCAACTCAGGACCAGGCACTTTAAAACAGAGAGTGACGAACAAGATCAATATAGTCCCTGCCTCCACGGAGCTAATAGTCCTAGAGTCTAAATTCACCACAGCCCTAAGTCTAGTCGTCTACTTTGCAGAAATGACCTGAAATTGATTGGACTAGTAAATATGACCATATCACTAACACTGATATATAAAATCAGAATAGGAACTTATTTATACTGAAGATGCAACTGTCAAACAAACTGACTACTTGACATGGTTTAACCAGGTAGCCACATGGAATCAGAATGAGAAGGGGGAAAGATTCAAATATTTGATGTTCTTGGGCTCTAATAGCCAGATGGGGCAATCTCTCCAACAGGAAGACAGACTTTCTTTCTTCATACATGTATAGAGAGATGGCACCTGGGATATCAAGTACAAGGGAGGCCCCAGAATGATACCCCTCTTATTTTCTTCAGCTTCCTGAAAAATTTGCAGACAAGATTCCCAAATATTCTAATGGAATATTCTAATGGAATACCCCTCTCCCCCCAACCCCAACTCATGTCTCTTTTTTTCTCTCAAATAAATAAATAAATAAATAAAATTTTTTAAAAAAATTAAAAAAAATAAATGAAGCTACTAGCATCATCCTAGGCCTTCAATTATTTCTAAAAGTTATTTTGCACATCAGTGTCAGGGAAGCAATAAAAGTAAATAACCAGCTGCACAAAGAGACATTAAGGCATGAATAAAATATAATAGAAATAGCACACAATCGGGAAACAGGGCCTTCAAATATGGGCATTATCAAACATATTCCAAATAACACATATTATTTTCAAGGAGGTAAGAGACAAGATTGAGAATTGCAGCAGATATTTAGAAACAAAAATAGGATAACCAAAATTATGTATGAATGGATGAGTTCATTAATATCTTGGACTCAGCTATCAGGAAAAAAAAACCTAGATGGAAGCATGGGGAAATAAAAAAGTTGGTAATACATAATAAATGTTAAAAGACAAGGAGAAGGACGCCTGGGTAACGCAGTCGTTAGGAGTCTGCCTTCGGCTCAGGGCGTGATCCCGGCTTTCCCGGATCGAGTCCAACATCGGGCTCCTCCGCTGGGAGCCTGCTTCTTCCTCTCCCACTCTCCCTGCTTGTGGCTATCTCTGTCAAATAAATAAATTAAAAATCTTAAAAAAAATAAATAAAAGACAAGGAGGGCACCATGATAAGGTCTAAGATATGTACAATTAGAATCCCAGAAATGGAGAAAAGAGAGAGAGGAGGAAGTACTGTTTACAGAGAAAATGTCTGGAAACATTTCCAAATTGATAAAAAATATTATGTCACAAATTCAAGACCACTTACGAACTGCAAGAGAAATAAATAAAAGGAAATCCTCGCCGAAGTACATCACAGTGAAATTGCTAAAAACCCAGACCAAAAGAAAATCTTAAGAGTAAGGGGGAGGGTGGATAGAAGTCAAATTACTTTTAAAATAAATGACAATTTGACTGAGTCAATTTCTCAATATAAATAATTAAGCTGGAGCAATGGACGGATACATTCAAAGTGTTGTAAGAAAGTAGTGCCAACCAAGAATTCTATAGCCAATGTGATACCCTTTAAATAGGAAGTTGAGCAGAAAAGCAACTTAAACAAAATCCTATGCTTCTTCTTCATAATAAAAACACTCAAAAAGTAGAAATGGAAGTTAACTTTTTCAATTGATAAAAGGCACAACAACCAACAGCTAACATAGTAGTTAAGGCTAAAAGATTGAATATTTCTCCCTTAAGATAATAAACAAGACATGGATATTTGTTCTCACTACTTCTATTCAACATTATACTAGAGGTTCTAGTCAGGGCAATTAGGTTAAAAAAAGAAGAAGGAGGAGGAGAAGGAGAAGAAGAAGAGGAGGACGAGGAAGAGGAAGAGAAGGGAGGGGTAGAGGAGGAGGGGACAGGGAGGGGCACCGGCAGGGGAGAGGGAGGAGGAGGAGGGAAGAAGAGGAAGTAGAAGAAAAAGAAAAGAAAGACAAAATAAAAGATATCCAGATTGGAAATGAGAATTAAGTTGTCTCTATTTGTAAATGACATGATCTTGTATGTAGAAAATCCTAAGGAATCCACTAAGAACAACAAAAAACACCCCAAAACTATTAGAATAAATGAGTTTCACAAGGTTGCAGGATATGAGATCAATATACAAAAATTAATTTATATAAACTAGGAATGAACAATTCAAAAATGAAATTAAGAAAATAATTCCATTTACATTAGCACCAAAAAGACAAAGTACTTGTAATAAATTCAAGAAAAGTAGCATAACATTTATAATCTGAAAACTACAAAACATGTTTGAAAGAAACCAAAGAAAACCTAAATGAATGGAAATATATCCCATGTTCATGGATTGAAAGACTCAGTATTTTTAAGAGGACAATACTCCCCAATTTGAAGCACAGATTCAGTGCAATCCCTACGAAAACCTCAGCTGGTTTCCTTTGTAGAAACTGACAAGTTGGATTTAAAATTCAAAAGGAAATTCAAGGGACCAAGAATAGCTTAAAAAATCTTTAAAAAGAACAAGTTTGGAGGACTCACAATTCCTAATTTCAAAACTTACTACAAATCTATCATAATGAAAATAATGTAGTAGTGGCATAAGAAAAACATGTAGATCAATGGAATAAAACTGAAAGTCCAGAAATAAACCCTCATATTCATGGTCAATTAATTTTTGATGAGGATCTCAAGACAAATCAATGAAAAAAATTAGTCTTTTCAATAAATGACGCTGGAAATAACTGGATAAACAAATGTAAGAGAAAAAAGTTGGACTCCTTTCTCATTGCATATATAAAAATGTACCATAGACTTACTTAAATACAAAGGCAAGAACTCTATAACTCTTAGAAGAAAATATAAGAGTAAATCTTTGTGACCTTGGTCCTCTTAGATAAAACAACAAAAGCACATGTATCAAACAAAAAAAATAAACTAGACTTTATCAAAATTGAAAACTTTGTGATTCAAAGATATCATCAAAAAAGTATGAAGACACCCACAAAATGGAAGAAAATATTTGCGAATCATAAATATAACAAACTTGTATGTAAAGAATTTTTATAAGTTAATAATAAAAAGGCAAATAATTCAATTAAAAAGTGGGGAAAGGATCTGACCTATCTCCAAAGAAGATATACAAATGGCCAATAAGCACATGAAGGATTGTTCAACGTCATTAGCCCTCTAGGAAATGCAAATTCACCAAAACCATAACAAGGTATTACGTGGCACCTACTGGAATGGCTATACTGAAAAGACAGATAATAACACGTGTTAATCAGAATGGGGAAAAATTGGAACTCTTATACGTTGCTCGTATGAAAATAAAATGATACAGGCACTTTGGGAAATATTCTGGCAGTTCTTCAAGTGATTAAACATTGAGTTATCATATGGCTCTGCAGTTACAAAGAGAAATGAAAACGTTGTATACAAACGTTAACTGTGGCACTATTCACAAAAGCCAAAAAGTGAAAAAATCCAAATATCAGTCAATTGATTAATGAATAAACAAAATGTACATACATATGATAAAACATAATTTCTCAATAAAAAAGGAATGGAGTACTGATACATGCCACATGTATGAACCTTGAAAATTTATGCTAAGTGAATGAAACCAGTCATGACTAAAAGACCACATTTAGTATGATTCCTTTTATATGAAATGTTCAGAATAAGAAAATCTATAGAGACAGAAAGTAGATTAGTGATTACCTGGGTTGCATGCGTAAAATGCAGAGTGACTGCTAACGGGTATGGTTTCTTTCTGGGGTTATAAAAGCGTACTAAAATTGATTGTAATGTTGGTTGCACAAATCTTTGTATATATTAAAAGCCATGAATTGTACTTAGAAGTGGCAAATTATATGGTACGTGAACTATATCCCAATAATATAGTTGTTATATGTAGAAAACTAAAGGTAAAACAAAAACATTTTCAGACAAACAAAACAGATCATTAATCACCAGGAGACTCAACAGTAGAAGAAACTGTAGATTAAAGTTCGATGATTTCAGAAAGAATGAAGACTGACAATAAGGTAAATACATGAATAAACACAAATGAGTACTGACTGTGCCAAATGATGTTAATGATACATTATGAAGACACAATACACGTGAACACAGGCAGAGATTCAGATACAAAATAGTGGCATAAAAGTTGAGAGGAGTGTAAACAGAGATAAAGTATTCTAAGATCCTTGCATTGCCTGGAAAGTTGGCAAAATTAAATAAATATACTCTGGTTAATCAAGGATATATGTTGTAATCTCTGATATAATCACAGAAAGTATAGTAAAAATGTAAATTACTTTCAACTTAATAAAGCAGGAAAAAGATGGTATATTCAAGCTGGGTAATTTGAAGAGAGTTTAATAAAGGAGCTCTTTACAAAGATGTGTACAAGTTTAAACAAAACAAAATACAAATGAAAGGAGATACTACAGAACTCCATTGTGTCAAGAACTGTGAAGGGTCTAAAATTTTACTTGACTGACTTGCAAGCTGAAAACTTATTCTGTAGTTTCAAGGATGCTGGCAGAAGACACAAAATTCTGGGTCAGAGACAAGGGACAGTTTGTTACTCACAGCAATAGGAACAGCTGGAGTATCAGCATTTGTTCATTCTCCCAGCTTGAAATTTCCATATAGTCCTGTGAAGAGGGTCACATAACACCTACACAAGCAGTGAACTGCATAAAGGAAAGCAACTGTGCAACTTGGCAGATAAGGGAAAAAGAGAATAAATATCCCGACTTCATTTTCTTCCCACTGTTCAATGTCCTGCTGGTGACTTCCATTGAAAAAAACCAACCAGAAGTCAGAGAACAAGGAAGCACTTTTATGTCATCCATTAAATTGACCTTCCTGCAGCCCAAAGCTGGTGGAAAGGATGGAAAGTGGATCTGATGGGACAAATGGATAAACAGAGAGGAAAGATTAATTAATATGAAATAGTCCAAAAGAAGATAAGTAAAAAAGGGTTAAAGGAACATAGAAATAGATAAGGAGATAGCTTTCAATGGGATAGAGATTTAACCCAAAATGTTTAAGTGTTTCACTTAAGACCCATGATCATGTGATTGGATAAAAATCAAATGAACAAAAAGCCCTAATCATATGTTATTTACCAAAGACACTTTCAAAATATGAAGTCAAAAAAATTGACAGAAAGTATGGAAAAAAGAGGTACCATAAAACGTCAACCAAACTATTAACATCAGACAGAGACTTGAAGGCAGAAAAGTTACTAGAAGTGAAGGAGGCCATCTCAAAATATTAATTACTTCGATTTACCATGGAGACTTAATCATTCTAAATTTGCAAAACAACATACTAAAACTAACCTCTAGAAATACAGCCTTAAAACAGCAACAATAGAACATACAGAGTAAACATAAATTTAAAAATTCACAGTGAGAGATTGTAATAAGACATCTCTCAGAAAATGATAGAACATACAAAAAATCAGTACAAAAACAGAGAATTTAAACAACATGGTTGACATGTTTGAGCTAACCTACATATTATATATATAACAGTAAATCCAAGGACTGCAAAAAATGCCTTCTTTTCCAGCACACACATAATATTAATATTGACCATAAGCTGGGCCATAAAGCAGGTTTCAGCAAATTTCAAAGGACTGAAATCATGTAGAGTATATTCTGTGACAACAAGGTGATTAAGCTATATATTCGAAAAAGAACAAAATAAAAAGCGATAAAAATCTCTACCACAATGGAAATATAAACATTTTGAAATGAAAAATAATGAAAATACAACTTATTAAATCTTCAGGGACACAGCTATGGTCATACGTAGAAGGAAATATATGTCTGAAAATGTAAATATTAAAAAAATATGAAAAGCTAAATATCAATGAACTATACACATCAATGACAAAAATTTAGGGGAAAAAAACAAACAGCAAATAAAAACAAAGAAAGTAGAAAGAGAAAAATAGGAAAAATAGAAATAAACAACTGTATTGTTTATATTGCTTATTTTTATTCTACATTGTTTATTAACAACATAGATTCCTAGAAAATGTTGTCAAAATCAATATGAGAAGTAATAAGTATTCAGAATAGCCTTATGACTATTAAAGATATTAAGTCATTTACTGAACATTTTCCCACAAAGGAAACCTAAGGGTCACATGTAAATTATTCAAGTAAATTATATCAATAATTAAGAAACAATAACACCAATGTTATATATACTCTTTGAGGAAAGAAAAACAAAAACCATTTCCTATCTCTGAGGCCATCATTACCCTATATCAGCACCTCATAAAAATATCACACACAGGGGAGTGCCTGGGTGGCTGAGTCGGTTTAGTATCTGACTTCAGCTCAGGTCGTGACCTCGGGGTCCTGGGATCTAGCCCCAAGTTGGCTCCACACTCAGCGGGGAGTCTGCTTGTCCCTCTCCCTTTGCCCCTCCCCCTGCTCTCTCTCTCTCAAATAAATAAATAAAATCTTAAAAAGTATATATTATGAGGGGCACCTGGGTGGCTCAGTCGTTAACCATCTGCCTTCGGCTCAGATGTGATCCCAGGCTCCTGGGATCGAGCCCTGCATCGGGCTCCCGGCTCTACTGGGAGCCTGCTTCTTCCTCTCCCACTCCCCCTGCTTGTGTTCCCTCTCTTACTGGCTGTCTCTCTCTGTCAAATAAATAAAATCTTTTAAAATATATATATATATATATATATATATATATATATATATATAATGAGAAAAGAAAACTGCAGACCAATCTGACTCATGAACATAGTTGCAAAAACTATAAATAAAATAGTATCAAACATCAAAAATATATAAGCAAGAAGGAGCAAGGTTTATACTGTGAATGTAAGTTTAGTTTACCATTTAAAAAACATAATTCATTAGTTTAATAGAACTAAGGAGGAAAACCATCAACTCAGTAGATACAGAAAAGTTGTTTAATAATATTCAATATCCACTTTTGATAAAAAATTTTTAGTAAGGGGTGCCTGGGTGGCTCAGTTGGTTAAGTGTCTGCCTCTTGATTTCTGCTCAGGTCATGATCTCAGGGTTGTGAGATCAAGCCCCGAGTAGGGCTCTGAGCTCAGGAGGAAGTTTGCTTGAGATTCTCTCTCCCCTTCTCTCTCTTCCCTCCTCCTCCACCTCACCACTCCCCAACTTTTTTTTTTTTTAGCAAAAAGCAGTATGAGGGGAACTTCCTCCCTTATCTTATAAAGAATATCTGTGACAAAGGTATGACAATATTTTATTTAATATCAACTCCTTCAAGATCAAGAATAAAACTAGAATCTGTGCTATCCGCACTCGTATTCAACATTGTACTCAAATCCCTAAGCAGTGTGGTAAGGCTGGAAAACACATAAAAGATATGAAGACCAGAAAGACATAAATAAAACTGTCATTATGCATAAATAATATATGGTCATTTATATTGAAAATTTAAAAATGTTTTCAGTTAAATTTTTAAAATTAATGCATGAAAGTAATTATGTGGATAAACAGATCAATACACAAAAATCAGTTGTTTTTCTCATCACAACAAATCATAGAAAATAAAATTTTAAAAAGGTATTCAAAGTAGTAAAAATATCATATATCAAGAACATGTCTAATAATATGTGTAAAATATCTATGCAGAAGACCATAAAACATCATCGCAACAAATTAAAGATATAACCAAATGGAAAGATACAGCAATTTCATGGATTGGGAACATTTTTTTAAAATATTATTTCTTTCTAAACCAATTTATAGATTTATTGCAATCCAATCAAAATCCCAGCAGCTCTTTTAAAACTTGTGAAGCTAATTCTAAAATTAATAAATTGAGGAAGAAAATGAAATGCCTTGCTTTACTGAATATTAAGAATTTTATAAATCGTAATAATTAAGGTAATGTGATTTTGGTATAAATAATGATAAATAAACCAATGGAGTAGAAGAGAGGGCCCAGAAAAGGTCCATGGACACGTAGACAATTAAATTATGACAAAAGAAGCACTGAAAAGTTGTGAGGAAAGGAAAATCCTTTCAATGAATGAAGCTGTAAAAATTACCTATCTATATGGGAAAAAAAAAATCTTTACGCCCTCACAACTTCACACTTTCATACCCTAGAATAAAAATATCCATCTTGTTGGGGCGCCTGGGTGGCACAGCAGTTAAGCGTCTGCCTTCTGCTCAGGGCGTGATCCCAGCGTTCTGGGATCGAGCCCCACATCAGGCTCCTCCGCTATGAGCCTGCTTCTTCCTCTCCCACCCCCCTCTCCCCTTCTTCCTCTCCCACTCCCCTCTCTCGCTGGCTGTCTCTGTGTCTAATAAATACATAAAATCTTTAAAAAAAAATTCCATCTTGTTGGATCACAGATTTAAATGTGGAAGGCAAAACAATAAATTTCTGGAATATATATATGGAAAATTTCTAACAGTATATAAACAAATAATCATAAAAAATAAATTTGGCTATTTAATACTTAAGAACTTCTATTTATCAAAAGATATCATTAAGAATTAGTTATAAGATGTAAGACACAGAATGGAGGAAAATACTTACAAAACCTAACTAAGAGCTGGTAACTAGAATATATGAAGAATTCCTATAAAAGAATAAGAAAAAGACAGACAACATAAAAATGGGCAGAGACTTGAATTGGTACTTATCAAAATAGGATGTCCAAATGGCAAATAATCACCTGAAAAAGTCCTCAACCTCATTATTCATCAAGAAAGGGCAAGTTCCAACCTGAGATATGGCTACATACTCAACTAGAATGTCTATTGTGAAAATTCAAATAATATTCCAATCCTCAAGGATGTGAAGAACTGGGGAAACTTATGCTGCTGGTTGTGAAATTGGTACAATTAATTTGAGGAATTGGCAGAATCTACTAACGCTGAACATACACATACCCTGACCTCACAATGTCACTCCTATATACCATCCAGAACCGTATACACATGTGCATCAAGAGACTTGCACAAAATGTTCCTTACAGCAGCATTAAGAATAGTCAGAAGCTGGAAATCATCCAGATGCTTATCAGTAGAATGATAAATAAACTGTGGTATTTACATACAATAGAAGAATGATCGAGCTACAGCTACTTGTAAAAGAATATTGTAAACAAAACCTTAAGGGAACCAAGTCTAGCACAAAAGTGTCATACTGTATGATTCCATTTATATAAAGGTCAAAACCGGACAACCTACTTTATCCTGCTTTAGGGGTGGATACTTATGGTTAAACTATGAGTTGATTACCATGAAAATCTGGATTGGAGGGAGAGGCTTTTAGAGGACTGACTGCAATTCATGACCTGACATCAGTGTTGGCCTTGTGATAAGTCGTCATACAATTTTGTCTGTGAACTTCTTTTCTTTATGTATGTTATCTTTCCTAACATAAAGGGTTAAGAAATTTGATTTGATGAGAAAGGGAAGGGAGAGAATAAAGCAGGGAGGACACCTTTTCCATGAAGAGTAGAAAGGCTAGGATCCCTAGGGAGAGACAGAAAAGAGAGGTGCAAAGGGGCAGACAATGCTCAAAGTGGGGGAGGGGCCAAGAGACAAACTTCTTCCTTTGCAATTTTACAGGTTCAAGTCAAAAAGGACAACTGCCACTCAGGGGAGGATCCAGTCTTTGGTACCAAGATACCTGCCTTGGTGTTTCAGAAATCTTAGTACCAAGATATCTTAGTGTTACAGAAATCTTGGCACCAACATATCTGCCTCATTGTTTCAGAAATCTTCGTCAATTATGGGAAGGAAAATTTCCCTTTATAACTTCCTTTTTGATGAAAAAATGCCTCTGTATTCTCTTAGACTGTACTAGATCTGATAGTATTCTGCTTTTATATTGCATAGTTCTTTATTTAGAATCATTTTTGGAAACCCTTTAGATAGAAAAACTAGTTCTTTTGTTGGCTTGCTTCAAAAATGTGAATGAGCTAATTCTAATAATTCTTGGTATAGAGCCTCCAGGTATCTAGATGTAAATTCAACATTTAATACCAGTCTACAAGACACAACTACTTAGGTCTCATTCCTCAGAGACGTGTTCTTTTTGCTTTTGCCCCTGATAACTGCGGGTATTATAATTTTTGCCATGGGGGTTAGAGAAGGAGTATAAAGCCTGCAAATGGATACTCTCTGGACTTTCACTAAAAGAAAATGCCTGGAGAGGGGAGACACGATTGAGATCTCATTCCAGCAAATGAATACTCTTTCTTGACGTTAAACCTTTCTACTGGGAATTGAAGCAGGACACACTATTGGGAAATAGTACTTCCAGTGATTCTGAAGATATAAACAGTTTTCACCTATCCTTTTCTCTGACAAAAAGACAGTCTGCTCTGCGTGTGTGTGTGTGTGTGTGTGTGTGTGTGTGTGTGTGTGTGTGACGGGGGGGGGGAGGGGGAGAGGGTGTTGCTGGGAGCAGGGCTGGAACAAACTTTAACCACTGATTCACCCTCCTGTTAGATGCTCAGAGTATTCCATTTTATTTTATTTTTATTTTTTTACATTTTAAAAAATATTCTATTTATTTATTTAAGAGAGAGAGAGAGTGAGAGAGACAGGGGCAGAGGGAGAAGGAGAAGTAGACTCCCCTGCTGAGCAGGGAGCCCAATGCAGGACTTGATCCCAGGATCCTGGGATCCTGAGCCGAAGGCAGACGCTTAAATGACTGAGCCACCCAGCACCCCCCCCCCAAGTATACCATTTTAGAGGAGAAGTGGTTGCCTCCAAGAGTTTTGGAAGAATATAGGGATGAAGAAGAAAGAAGAGGGAGGAGGAGGAAGAAGAAGAAAAAAGAAGAGGAGGAGGAAAAAGGAGGAAGAGAAGGAGTTGTTTCTTCATGTCTTTAGTTCAAGTTATCTGCAAATACATAACCTCTTTTTTATTTTGCTGGAATGGCCTCAATAAATCTGGCTGCTTTTACCTGAAACTCACTTAAAACCCACATGTAGAATCCATACCATATTCAGGGACCTGGATGTGCGTGAGGGCTTTGCCTGGCACACAGCATCAATACATATTAACTTTCACCATGATGAGTACTATTATTTTATCCTTGAGGAGAGCTACCATTTTGTCCTTCCATGACTATTGCACTGTAGAAAGTCTCCTGGAGACCACGCCCACCGTGTGACCAGCACTGATGCTGCTCTTTATTGGGTCTTAATTTTAACATCAGAAAAATGAAGAACTTAGATTCCATAAGCTCTTTGACCCAAAGATTTTCCTTCCGTGGAGTCCTCCCAGCTTCCTCACAAGCTGGGAGTTAGTGACCCCTGGTTGTTAGCAGTGGTTGGTGCTGTGTTCTATGTTTGTCTGTATGGAAGAAAGGGTTTTGCCCACTTCTTCAGGAGGAAGTTTGCCTTTCCCTGGGCAGGGGTTGTGGAGGTTAAGAAAACCTGGGGAAACATGCTAGGGACAAGTGTTACCTAATTTGGTCAAAGAACGAGTGTGTAAAACATTTGGAAATCCTCCCCCGTGCACTGCAGTGAGGGAACTTACAGGAAGAGCAGAAACAGAGTAGCACCCAGAATTTCAGAGCAGGACTGCTGTACCTCAGAGGGTGAGCATAATGTAATTATAGTAATCCACCCTTATCTGCAGAAATAGGTTTCGAGACCCTCCCAGTGGATACCTGAAACCATGGATAATACCAGACTGAACCACTTATACTGATTATGTATATATCTTACATACATATATTATATACTATATATACTATGTTTTTTCCTCTACATACGTATCTGTGATAAATTTTAATTTATAAATTAGGCACAATAAGAGATTAACAATCATAACTAATGATTAAACAGAACAATTACAACAATATATTATAATAAAGGTTATATAAATGTGGTCTCTCTCAAAATATCTTAAGGAACTGTACTCACCCTTCTTCCTGTGATGATGTGAGATGATAAAATGCCTACCTGATGAGATGAAGTGAGGTGAATGAGGTGTGCGTTGAGAGGAACCTACTTTCTGACTATATCTCAAAAGGAAGGTCATCTATTCCAGAGGGAGGTTGACCACAGGTAACTGAAATGGAGGAAAGCGAAATCACAGAAGGGGGCACTACTGTACTATTTCAAAGAGTCTGGGTTTTTAAGATGGGATCTTCCGAATTGGAACCTCAACTGCACTGATTGGGAAGGCTGTGTTGGACAAGCTATTGAGTCCCATTTTCCTTATCTGTTAAATGGGGTAAACATCTAATTTGTGAGGCTGTTGCGAGGGTGGAATAGGACAAGGCAGAGTGGGGATTCACTACATGAGGGCTGCTCTTATTTAAAGAAAATTAATATTTTTTCCTAATTCCCACGACACCTTCAGGATTATTCACGCCTTGCTAAGAATTCTGAAACATCTCAGTAGTTTCCTATACTGCTTGGATTGTACTCCCTGCTCCCTCATCCACCCCTTTCCCCGCGCCCCGTCTAAGGCTGCAGGAGTGGAAGGAAGAAGAGGCACGTGGGGGGAAGGACTGGGGCAAACCTAGCCCCTGGCCCCTGGCCTCCCGGCACGGTGGGGCCTGTCATGGCGGCCCGGCTACAGCTTAGGTGATCTCAGAGCCAGAAGAAAGGAAGGGTTTGGGGGTCAGCCTCCCCGACCCCAGCCCCGCCTGCGCTCCGCTAGGCAAGCCCCGCGGGAGCGCCGGCTCACATGGGTCCCCGCCTCCAGCCGCGCGGGCCCGCCCTGACCCTGGGCTCAACCTCGCGCTCGGGTGCCCACCTGGGAGGTGGCGGCCCGGACCTCGCGCGCGGGCCGCCGAGGGCTGAGTCCCGGCGGCGCGGGATCTCCGCCAGCGCCCCGGCGCGTCCCGGGCGGGGTGCTGGGCCCGC